>NC_092433.1:21207782-21365282 GCF_036169615.1 Heliangelus exortis | reverse complement strand
CCCTAACCCTAACCCTAACCCTAACCCTAACCCTAACCCTAACCCTAACCCTAACCCTAACCCTAACCCTAACCCTAACCCTAACCCTAACCCTAACCCTAACCCTAACCCTAACCCTAACCCTAACCCTAACCCTAACCCTAACCCTAACCCTAACCCTAACCCTAACCCTAACCCTAACCCTAACCCTAACCCTAACCCTAACCCTAACCCTAACCCTAACCCTAACCCTAACCCTAACCCTAACCCTAACCCTAACCCTAACCCTAACCCTAACCCTAACCCTAACCCTAACCCTAACCCTAACCCTAACCCTAACCCTAACCCTAACCCTAACCCTAACCCTAACCCTAACCCTAACCCTAACCCTAACCCTAACCCTAACCCTAACCCTAACCCTAACCCTAACCCTAACCCTAACCCTAACCCTAACCCTAACCCTAACCCTAACCCTAACCCTAACCCTAACCCTAACCCTAACCCTAACCCTAACCCTAACCCTAACCCTAACCCTAACCCTAACCCTAACCCTAACCCTAACCCTAACCCTAACCCTAACCCTAACCCTAACCCTAACCCTAACCCTAACCCTAACCCTAACCCTAACCCTAACCCTAACCCTAACCCTAACCCTAACCCTAACCCTAACCCTAACCCTAACCCTAACCCTAACCCTAACCCTAACCCTAACCCTAACCCTAACCCTAACCCTAACCCTAACCCTAACCCTAACCCTAACCCTAACCCTAACCCTAACCCTAACCCTAACCCTAACCCTAACCCTAACCCTAACCCTAACCCTAACCCTAACCCTAACCCTAACCCTAACCCTAACCCTAACCCTAACCCTAACCCTAACCCTAACCCTAACCCTAACCCTAACCCTAACCCTAACCCTAACCCTAACCCTAACCCTAACCCTAACCCTAACCCTAACCCTAACCCTAACCCTAACCCTAACCCTAACCCTAACCCTAACCCTAACCCTAACCCTAACCCTAACCCTAACCCTAACCCTAACCCTAACCCTAACCTAACCCTAACCCTAACCCTAACCCTAACCCTAACCCTAACCCTAACCCTAACCCTAACCCTAACCCTAACCCTAACCCTAACCCTAACCCTAACCCTAACCCTAACCCTAACCCTAACCCTAACCCTAACCCTAACCCTAACCCTAACCCTAACCCTAACCCTAACCCTAACCCTAACCCTAACCCTAACCCTAACCCTAACCCTAACCCTAACCCTAACCCTAACCCTAACCCTAACCCTAACCCTAACCCTAACCCTAACCCTAACCCTAACCCTAACCCTAACCCTAACCCTAACCCTAACCCTAACCCTAACCCTAACCCTAACCCTAACCCTAACCCTAACCCTAACCCTAACCCTAACCCTAACCCTAACCCTAACCCTAACCCTAACCCTAACCCTAACCCTAACCCTAACCCTAACCCTAACCCTAACCCTAACCCTAACCCTAACCCTAACCCTAACCCTAACCCTAACCCTAACCCTAACCCTAACCCTAACCCTAACCCTAACCCTAACCCTAACCCTAACCCTAACCCTAACCCTAACCCTAACCCTAACCCTAACCCTAACCCTAACCCTAACCCTAACCCTAACCCTAACCCTAACCCTAACCCTAACCCTAACCCTAACCCTAACCCTAACCCTAACCCTAACCCTAACCCTAACCCTAACCCTAACCCTAACCCTAACCCTAACCCTAACCCTAACCCTAACCCTAACCCTAACCCTAACCCTAACCCTAACCCTAACCCTAACCCTAACCCTAACCCTAACCCTAACCCTAACCCTAACCCTAACCCTAACCCTAACCCTAACCCTAACCCTAACCCTAACCCTAACCCTAACCCTAACCCTAACCCTAACCCTAACCCTAACCCTAACCCTAACCCTAACCCTAACCCTAACCCTAACCCTAACCCTAACCCTAACCCTAACCCTAACCCTAACCCTAATGGTGTGGTCGGGGGCGGGGTTAGGGTTGGGGGTGTGGTAGGGGGCGGGGTTAGGGGCGTGGCTAGGCTTGGGGGTGTGGTAGGGGGCGGGGTTAGGGGCGTGGCTAGGGTTGGGGGCGTGGTCGGGGGCGGGGTTAGGGTTGGGGGTGTGGTAGGGGGCGTGGTCGGGGGTGTGGCTAGGGTTGGGGGTGTGGTAGTGGGTGGGGTTAGGGGCGTGGCTAGGGTTGGGGGCGGGGTCGGGGGCGGGGTTAGGGTTGGGGGTGTGGTAGGGGGCGGGGTTAGGGGCGTGGCTAGGGTTGGGGGCGTGGTCGGGGGCGGGGTTAGGGGTGTGGTAGGGGGCGGGGTTAGGGTTGGGGGTGTGGTAGGGGGCGGGGTTAGGGGCGTGGCTAGGGTTGGGGGCGTGGTCGGGGGCGGGGTTAGGGTTGGGGGTGTGGTAGGGGGCGGGGTTAGGGGCGTGGCTAGGCTTGGGGGTGTGGTAGGGGGCGGGGTTAGGGGCGTGGCTAGGGTTGGGGGCGTGGTCGGGGGCGGGGTTAGGGGTGTGGTAGGGGGCGGGGTTAGGGTTGGGGGTGTGGTAGGGGGCGGGGTTAGGGGCGTGGCTAGGGTTGGGGGCGTGGTCGGGGGCGGGGTTAGGGGCGTGGCTAGGGTTGGGGGCGTGGCTAGGGTTGGGGGTGTGGCAGGGGGCGGGGTCGGGGGGGTGGGAGGGGATGGGGGCGGGAGGGGGCGGGGTCGGGGGGGTGGGAGGGGATGGGGGCGGGAGGGGGCGGGGTCGGGGGGGTGGGAGGGGATGGGGGCGGGAGGGGGCGGGGTCGGGGGGGTGGGAGGGGATGGGGGCGGGAGGGGGCGGGGTCGGGGGGGTGGGAGGGGATGGGGGCGGGAGGGGGCGGGGTCGGGGGGGTGGGAGGGGATGGGGGCGGGAGGGGGCGGGGTCGGGGGGGTGGGAGGGGATGGGGGCGGGAGGGGGCGGGGTCGGGGGGGTGGGAGGGGATGGGGGCGGGAGGGGGCGGGGTCGGGGGGGTGGGAGGGGATGGGGGCGGGAGGGGGCGGGGTCGGGGGGGTGGGAGGGGATGGGGGTGGGAGGGGGCGGGGTCGGGGGGGTGGGAGGGGATGGGGGCGGGAGGGGGCGGGGTCGGGGGGGTGGGAGGGGATGGGGGCGGGAGGGGGTGGGGTCGGGGGGGTGGGAGGGGATGGTGGTGGGGGGGTGGGAGGGGGCGGGGGTGGGTGGGGCTAGGGGCGGGGTTGCGGGGTGGGTTGGGCTTGGGGTAGGAGGGGGTGGGGTTATGCTAATTTATGCTAATTTCCCTATATACTAGTATATAAAAAATTAAAAATAATATGTCCGGTGCAGCCCCAGCAGCCCCTTGGGAGGAAAAAAAAAATTTTTTTTTTTTTTTTTTTTTATTTTTTTTTTTTTAATTTTTTTTTTTTTTTTTTTTCCTCCCAAGGGGCTGGTGGGGTTTTTTTTTAAATTAATAATTTAATTTTATTTAAATTTTAAAACTTGTCACTAAATTTGTGACAAGTTTAAAGAGAAACAGGGAAAGTAAAGAGAAACAGGGAAAGTAAAGAGAAACAGGGAAAGTAAAGAGAAACAGGGAAAGTAAAGAGAAACAGGGAAAGTAAAGAGAAACAGGGAAAGTAAAGAGAAACAGGGAAAGTAAAGAGAAACAGGGAAAGTAAAGAGAAACAGGGAAAGTAAAGAGAAACAGGGAAAGTAAAGAGAAACAGGGAAAGTAAAGAGAAACAGGGAAAGTAAAGAGAAACAGGGAAAGTAAAGAGAAACAGGGAAAGTAAAGAGAAACAGGGAAAGTAAAGAGAAACAGGGAAAGTAAAGAGAAACAGGGAAAGTAAAGAGAAACAGGGAAAGTAAAGAGAAACAGGGAAAGTAAAGAGAAACAGGGAAAGTAAAGAGAAACAGGGAAAGTAAAGAGAAACAGGGAAAGTAAAGAGAAACAGGGAAAGTAAAGAGAAACAGGGAAAGTAAAGAGAAACAGGGAAAGTAAAGAGAAACAGGGAAAGTAAAGAGAAACAGGGAAAGTAAAGAGAAACAGGGAAAGTAAAGAGAAACAGGGAAAGTAAAGAGAAACAGGGAAAGTAAAGAGAAACAGGGAAAGTAAAGAGAAACAGGGAAAGTAAAGAGAAACAGGGAAAGTAAAGAGAAACAGGGAAAGTAAAGAGAAACAGGGAAAGTAAAGAGAAACAGGGAAAGTAAAGAGAAACAGAGAAAAGTAGAAGAGAAACAGAGAAAAGTAGAAGAGAAACAGAGAAAAGTAGAAGAGAAACAGAGAAAAGTAGAAGAGAAACAGAGAAAAGTAGAAGAGAAACAGAGAAAAGTAGAAGAGAAACAGAGAAAAGTAGAAGAGAAACAGAGAAAAGTAGAAGAGAAACAGAGAAAAGTAGAAGAGAAACAGAGAAAAGTAGAAGAGAAACAGAGAAAAGTAGAAGAGAAACAGAGAAAAGTAGAAGAGAAACAGAGAAAAGTAGAAGAGAAACAGAGAAAAGTAGAAGAGAAACAGAGAAAAGTAGAAGAGAAACAGAGAAAAGTAGAAGAGAAACAGAGAAAAGTAGAAGAGAAACAGAGAAAAGTAGAAGAGAAACAGAGAAAAGTAGAAGAGAAACAGAGAAAAGTAGAAGAGAAACAGAGAAAAGTAGAAGAGAAACAGAGAAAAGTAGAAGAGAAACAGAGAAAAGTAGAAGAGAAACAGAGAAAAGTAGAAGAGAAACAGAGAAAAGTAGAAGAGAAACAGAGAAAAGTAGAAGAGAAAAAGACAAGGAGAAAGACAAAATAGAAGAGAGAACGACAGTAGATTAAAGACAATAGAAGAGAGAAAGAGAAAGACAGTAGAAGACATGAACAGACAGTAGAAGGAGACACAGGAACAAAGTGGACAGTAGAGAATGAGTTGGCCAACTCAAGACAGAAGAGACAGACAAATAGAATTTGACACAGGCAGACACAGACACACCAACACAGACATACACAGCCAATCCAGTCACTACAAAGAGACAACATACAAAACCTACCTTAAGAAATAATGAGACAGGACACAGCAAAGCAAAACACAGCTTTATTCAAGTTTTATTGGTCCCTAACTGAGATAACAATGACACGAGACACAGCAAGGCAAAATACAGCTTTATTCAAGTTTTATTGGTCCCTAACCAAGGATACAATGACACGAGACATTGCATAGCAAAACACAGATTTATTCAAGTTTTATTGATACCTAACCAAGGAAACAATGACACGAGACACAGCATGGCAAAACACAGACTTATTTGAGTTTTATTGGTACCTAACCGAGGAAATGACACAGTACACAAAACCAGAAAAAATGCCTTTATATACTAGCTCAAATTTGTTCCACACACCTAATATATCTTTAGAATCCCCTTCTCTAAACAAGTGACTTACAGAAATAACTAAGGACCCTTCACAACATCTGCCTGGCTTACTATCTCAGTGTTGCCTTTCAATTCTCCAAACTACCCCTCTGACACAACTATGCCGTCCTCTCCTGCAAAGATCCCAATTACATTTTACTATCGTTGGTACTCACTTCTGCCATGAATCCACAATGCTCCCCCGGAGCTGTGCTCCGGGAGGCCTCCTAAATCATCCTGCCTGCCAAAACCCAGGTCCCAGGCCTTTCTGCATCCAAACATAGGCGATGAACATCGCCTCGCAGACCGACCGGGACCCGGGAAAAAAAACCCCAGCCGGGGGAGCGAAAAAAAAATCCCCCAGCTGGGGCTTTTTTATTCTAAGTATTTTTTTTTAAGTACCTGAAAAGGAAACAATGGTTACCTCCACATATACAACACAGACAACACCTACCCCCCAAGCCTATTATTATTACACAACACTGCCAACAAAATTCCTCAACCCTCATTCCACTGCTGCACAAGCCACTACCAGCTCTCAGCTACCAGCTATAGTTTCACTGCTTCTATCTGCCTACACCCTTCATCCACCGTGCTCCTCAGGAGCTGTGCTCCTGGAAGCCTCCTAAATCATCCTGCCTGCCAAAACCCAGGTCCCAGGCCTTTCTGCATCCAAACATAGGCGATGAACATCGCCTCGCAGACCGACCGGGACCCGGGAAAAAAAACCCCAGCCGGGGGAGCGAAAAAAAAATCCCCCAGCTGGGGCTTTTTTATTCTAAGTATTTTTTTTTAAGTACCTGAAAAGGAAACAATGGTTACCTCCACATATACAACACAGACAACACCTACCCCCCAAGCCTATTATTATGACACAACACTGCCAATAAAATTCCTCGACCCTCATTCCACTGCTGCACAAGCCACTACCAGCTCTCAGCTACCAGCTATAGTTTCACTGCTTCTATCCGCCTACACCCTTCATCCACCGTGCTCCTCAGGAGCTGTGCTCCTGGAAGCCTCCTAAATCATCCTGCCTGCCAAAACCCAGGTCCCAGGCCTTTCTGCATCCAAACATAGGCGATGAACATCGCCTCGCAGACCGACCGGGACCCGGGAAAAAAAACCCCAGCCGGGGGAGCGAAAAAAAAATCCCCCAGCTGGGGCTTTTTTATTCTAAGTGATTTTTTTAAGTACCTGAAAGGGAAAAAATTGTCATCTCCACATATACAACACAGACAACACCTACCCCCAAGCCTATTATTATTACACAACACTGCCAACAAAATTCCTCGACCCTCATTCCACTGCTGCACAAGCCACTACCAGCTCTCAGCTACCAGCTATAGTTTCACTGCTTCTATCCGCCTACACCCTTCATCCACCATGCTCCTCAGGAGCTGTGCTCCTGGAAGCCTCCTAAATCATCCTGCCTGCCAAAACCCAGGTCCCAGGCCTTTCTGCATCCAAACATAGGCGATGAACATCGCCTCGCAGACCGACCGGGACCCGGGAAAAAAAACCCCAGCCGGGGGAGCGAAAAAAAAATCCCCCAGCTGGGGCTTTTTTATTCTAAGTGATTTTTTTAAGTACCTGAAAAGGAAACAATGGTTACCTCAACATACAATGTACAAGCACAGGCTACACCTAAATCACTATGATACAAGCAAGCTAGCCCACAAAAACCAAGCCATCTACCCTGCAAGAACCTGCAGCTACCACTATAGCACAATAAATGACTAAGAACTACATTTAAAAAATAAAAATATTACAAGGCAATACACATTTCAATACAAGGCAATACACATTTCAATACAAGGCAATACACATTTCAATACAACGCAATACACATTTCAATACAAGGCAATACACATTTCAATACAAGGCAATACACATTTCAATACAAGGCAATACACTTTCAGGTATAAGGCAATAAAAGTACATCAGTACAAAGCAACAGGCACTCAATTAAGGCAACTCACATTTCAATACAAGGCAACTCACATTTCAATACAAGGCAACTCACATTTCAATACAAGGCAACTCACATTTCAATACAAGGCAACTCACATTTCAATACAAGGCAACTCACATTTCAATACAAGGCAACTCACATTTCAATACAAGGCAACTCACATTTCAATACAAGGCAACTCACATTTCAATACAAGGCAATACACTTTCAGGTATAAGGCAATAAAAGTACATCAGTACAAAGCAACAGGCACTCAATTAAGGCAACTCACATTTCAATACAAGGCAACTCACATTTCAATACAAGGCAACTCACATTTCAATACAAGGCAATACACATTCAGGTATAAGGCAATAAAAGTACATCAGTACAAAGCAACAGACACTCAATTAAGGCAATACACACTCTAGGACAAGGCAATACACACTCTAGGACAAGGCAATACACACTCTAGGACAAGGCAATACACACTCTAGGACAAGGCAATACACACTCTAGGACAAGGCAATACACTTTCAGGTATAAGGCAATAAAAGTACATCAGTACAAAGCAACAGACACTCAATTAAGGCAATACACATTTCAATACAAGGCAATACACATTTCAATACAAGGCAATACACTTTCAGGTATAAGGCAATAAAAGTACATCAGTACAAAGCAACAGACACTCAATTAAGGCAATACACATTTCAATACAAGGCAATACACATTTCAATACAAGGCAATACACATTTCAATACAAGGCAATACACATTTCAATACAAGGCAATACACATTTCAATACAAGGCAATACACATTTCAATACAAGGCAATACACTTTCAGGTATAAGGCAATAAAAGTACATCAGTACAAAGCAACAGACACTCAATTAAGGCAATACACATTTCAATACAAGGCAATACACATTTCAATACAAGGCAATACACATTTCAATACAAGGCAATACACATGTCAATACAAGGCAATACACATGTCAATACAAGGCAATACACATTTCAATACAAGGCAATACACATTTCAATACAAGGCAATACACATTTCAATACAAGGCAATACACTTTCAGGTATAAGGCAATAAAAGTACATCAGTACAAAGCAACAGACACTCAATTAAGGCAACTCACATTTCAATACAAGGCAAGGCAACTCACATTTCAATACAAGGCAAGGCAACTCACATTTCAATACAAGGCAATACAAGTACTTCAGTACAAAGCACCAGACACTCAATTAAGGCAATACAAGTACTTCAGTACAAAGCACCAGACACTCAATTAAGGCAATACAAGTACTTCAGTACAAAGCACCAGACACTCAATTAAGGCAATACAAGTACTTCAGTACAAAGCACCAGACACTCAATTAAGGCAATACAAGTACAGCAGTACACACACACAGCTACAAGGCAACACACAGCTACAAGGCAACACACAGCTACAAGGCAACACACAGCTACAAGGCAACACACAGCTACAAGGCAACACACAGCTACAAGGCAACACACAGCTACAAGGCAACACACAGCTACAAGGCAACACACAGCTACAAGGCAACACACAGCTACAAGGCAACACACAGCTACAAGGCAACACACAGCTACAAGGCAACACACAGCTACAAGGCAACACACAGCTACAAGGCAACACACAGCTACAAGGCAACACACAGCTACAAGGCAACACACAGCTACAAGGCAACACACAGCTACAAGGCAACACACAGCTACAAGGCAGGTCCAAGGCTACCCACACCCAGGTCCAAGGCTACCCACACCCAGGTCCAAGGCTACCCACACCCAGGTCCAAGGCTACCCACACCCAGGTCCAAGGCTACCCACACCCAGGTCCAAGGCTACCCACACCCAGGTCCAAGGCTACCCACACCCAGGTCCAAGGCTACCCACACCCAGGTCCAAGCTTCAAGTACATCACTACAAGGCAGTACACAGTTGGTTTCAAGGCAATACACATACATCATTACAAATCAATACACATGCAGCGGCAATGCATACCACTAGATTGTTACAATGCTATACTCGGTCAATTACAGCCAGTTCCATCGCGTTACACACACGAGTACGCTCACAATGCAGTCAAAAACCGTTATTGAAAATACAGTACATATTCAAGGACAGAGTCCAACGGGGAGGTAAACAAATATTCAGGACTATACACAAAGACAGACAAAGAAGGCATTACAGACTTCTGCTTAAGTCTGCATTACAGACTACTTACAGGCAAATACTTCAATGACTCCGTCAAGTACTACAACTACACAAACTCAATTTCAGCACAGACTCAAATTAGGATTAAACTGCAAGGCATCGCAAAGTCAAACAAAAGCCACTACAGACTAAATCTACCACTCTAAAGTAGGGCCGTACAAAGTCAAACAATGAAGTAAGGCAGTACAAGTATATATTCAAATAAAAAGCTATGCAAAATCAATCCTTCACGTACATTGCAACACCAGGTCGTGTACCTAGTCCCCTACAATGCTATAGGCTCACTGGCACACTAATACAGTCCCATACAGGCAAATGTAGCGCTACAGACTCAAACGCCATTACATTACATAGCAATACAGTGCAATAAAAACTCAAATAAGCACTCAAATGTAGGGCACTGTAATCTAATACAGTACAGCATGCTGTAACAAAGCCACCCTAACACACACATAAGGCTTCACAGAACAATACAACTGCACATGGAAAACACCAATGGAACCACAGACAGTAATACAGCCTATTTTGGTGCACTTGAGTAAAAAAATAGAGTAACAACTCAGACACCAGGTCAAGTACGGCGCGACACCAGGTCAAGTACGGCGCGACACCAGGTCAAGTACGGCGCGACACCAGGTCAAGTACGGCGCGACACCAGGTCAAGTACGGCGCGACACCAGGTCAAGTACGGCGCGACACCAGGTCAAGTACGGCGCGACACCAACGTGAGCCATACCGTACAATGCAGTAAATGTTCTAATGCAGAAATACAAGGAGGGACTGAAGACACAGAACCTAGCACCTTTGTGGCACGTGGCCACAAAGCCATGGCAATTCAATTACAAAGAATTGCAAGGCACTGAGAACTAAATCACGCATACAATGTATATCTGGAGACCTACAGTACAAAGTCAGTATACTGCCAAACAGCAGATACAGAGCCCTACAAAACCAAACAAACACCAGAACAACACATTTGTTACCTGATGGGCTTTGAGACTGAAACCCTGAAAGAGGCACAGATGAAATACAACATAGCGCTGCCGTGGAAACACGGTTTGCTAGACGAAAAGGCACAGGTTCGGATGGTCTCCCCGAAGACGGTTCTCCATAAACCGTGCAGAATCCTAGGGCGTCCCGTCTACCGACTGTCCCACAGCACGCCGTCCTCAGACGACACGCTCCTCGGACACGCTGTGCTTCTGTCACCCAGAAGACCGAGAGACAAAATTACTGTTCTGCTCCGTAAAATGATCCTCGTCATTCCCACCGCTCCACCTCACCTCACCTCAAATGCTCAGCCAAGTCCAACAATGGCCAGGGCAGCATCTGCAAAAAAAAAAAAAAAAAAAAAAAAGGAAAATGCTTTAGCGAGTGGTCAAGGACTTTGATCTTACTGAAAGAGCTTACTAGCATCTCACCTTCTTAAGCAGTTGATGGGTGTACTTCCTGACACCTCAATGGCTCTACAGGGCACCTGAAAAGAGCAAGGCAATTTGTAGTATACTGCTGCTTCTAACAAAACCCTCCCAGAGAATTGCCCAATCTCCTTTACCTTAATCCTTCGCCAGATGCCCCTCAGGCATGTTAGTCTGAACTGGATACCGAGGCACCACCTGAAAAAATACACAGGTAATGTTTTTTACTTCAATACTACTCATAACATTTAACACTTCCAGCAGGCAATTTCACAGTGCTCACCTTCCAAATGTCATGTCCCATTGAGATGAACTGCCTGCTCTACACAGCTTTGCAACCTAAAAAAAAAAAAAAAAAAAAAAAAAAAATCCATTAATGCTGCTCAGAGCAACTACATCCACCTGCCCTGTGACAGACTTTACCAAGCCTTGCTATGACATTCAGCTACCCACCTGCTTTGCTTTTTGTTCCACGTCGTGGACTTCTGCATCTGTAAGAAATAAATCAAACTCATCTCAGGGATTCTAATAAATATTGAAAGCACCTCCCCACCAACACCAAACACTGACTAACCTTCAGGTGGCATCTTTCTCGCCTCCTCCAGCTTTTTTCTGCTCGTCTTTGTCACACGGCATCTGAAAAACAGTATTATGCAAGTCACTGAAATGCTGCTCAACAGCTGGAATATTCCCTTAGGGCTCTTCCAACAAACCCTGACCCTACAACTCCAGGCAGGGCAGCTCCAACCCAAACACAAACTCAAGACACAACCCTGCAAACCATGAGACTATGTCAAGAGACCACCAAGCAAGAAGCGTATCTCCGGCATCCAAGACTGCTTGGCAAGAAGACCTACAGCGATGTGACTGCGAAGCTAGGAGATGAAGCGATGGATGCCAAAAAACATAGACTTCAAGACCTGAGGACACAAGGACGTGTCGATCAATTCCCACTCTGGGAAAATCTAAGACCAGAGATGCTGATGCAGGTGGCAATGATGTTTCAGAAGATGACCATCAAGAAACTTCCAAGATGAAAGACCAATCTATGGTTTACATCTGTCACACAAGAAAAAGATGCTGCTGACCAGGAAATGCTTTCCAGGGATGATGCCCAAGACGCAGGACTTGTTCTGTGAGGACATACAGAAGACCATCAAGGCCTGAGGAAGCGCCGAGACGAAGATGGACAACACGAAACACACAACCCCAGACACCAAGGCTGGAGCTGCCCTGCCCACACTAGCATCGTGCAGGAAACTAACTCGCTCCGCTTATCCACGCAAAGGGGGCTACTCCCAGACAGCCCTCTCCCAGAAAGCAAACTTCAAAATCCCTCCGGCAACTCCCAACCTCAACCCCCCAACAATTCAGTCCCTCGACTTATCTTTCCGAGAGCTGGGGTTTGGAATCTATGTCCAGCAGCAAACACCACTCCGTGACAGGCATGTTCCTTCAGTACACACATTCCTGTTCACCATCTGCAATCAGGAAAAAAAAAAAAAAAAAAAAAAAAAAAGGAAAAAACCAGAATCCATGTCACCAGTTAGGACCGCTTCAGCCATCTCCAAACACTTACACTACAAAAAAGAGGCCTCAGAAGAGTCCCACAGCATTCTTCTCCCCTTCTTGATCCAGAGTTCAATCCTGTCTACACCACTGCTTTGGGCACCTAAAAAGAACAAGAGAGAGTTACTGTTCTGATGATTGATCATCACGAGCTCCATGAACCCCCCTGTACCACCTCACCTTTAAGGGTCATCTGTTCTCAACAGTAGGAGGCACACCGCCTGCAAAAAAAGAGGAAACATTTAACTGAGTTGATATAAAACACGTGAACAACTCTGCACACAGCCATCTCACCTTCTCCAACTGTTCCTCAAGACATGGCTTTGTCACTCCAGCACTGTGTGTGACACCTGCAAAAGTCAAGGCAAAAGGCACACGCTGAGATATTGCCTCCAACTACACCCAGGCCACTGTGACATCTATCTCCTGCTCCATTACCTTTGCCCCTCGCCCATCTGTCTGCCGTCTCTTTGGGGTACCACGATGAGGTTAGGAGGGCACCTGAAAAACAAAAAAAAAAACCCACAAAACAACAAGGGATGCTCATGACCAACCAATAATACAACACCTGAGAATAACTGCTCCACCAGCCCACCGGCCATTGCTCACCTTGCCACAGCCACCTCTGGTGTCCGTACCCCGCTTCGCTCACCGCTTCCACCTTCAAAATGACAACAAACCGTAATGTGGTCAGGTAGCCGAGGGAGGCAGCTTGCCACCAACTGCACACCCTGACTAACCTTCAGCTGGTTCCGTTGTCTCCTCCTCCATCCATTTCTTGCTCATCCTTGACTTGCGGGATCTGAAAAACAGGATTACGCAAGTTACCGCACCGCCGCTCAACACCGAGTCAGTCAGGTTGTGGTGCTTCTGTGGCCCCTGATCCTACACAGCAGGCAGGGCAGCTCCAAGCCAAACACTCACAGGCACAGATTGACCCGAGACACAGCCACATGAGTCACAAGACTTGAGCTCAAGATAAAACTCGCAGCAAGAAGAGGGACTCTGGAATCCAAGACTTTTGGGCAATAAGACCTATGGCAATGTGTCTGCAAAGCGAGGGAACGAAGCGACGGATGCCCGAGAAGCCGCCTTCAAGACCTGAGGATGCAAGGACGTGGGGAATGAGTCCCCCTCAGGGAAACTGGGTGAACAGAGATCAGATGACAACGCAATTGAGAACGACATTGTGGAAGACAACCATCAAGAAACTTCCAAGTCAAGAGACCGATCTGCAATTTAAACTCATTGTGCACAATAACATGCTGCTGATCAGTACCGTGCTGATCAGGAAAGGCTTTGCAGGGATAATGCCCAAGATGCGAGACTTGCTCTGTGAGGACACGCAGAAGACTATCAAGACTGGAGGAAGCTCTAAGACAAAGACAGACAACACAAGATACACAACCCCACACACCAAGGCTGGAGCTGCCCTGCCCACCCGAGCATTGTGCTGGAAACTAACATGCTCTGTTCACCCACTCAAAGGGGGCTGATTGTAGACAGCCCTCTCCCAGATGCCATCTTCAAAATCCCTCCTGCAACTCCAAGCCTCAGCCCCTCTGCAACCAAGTTCCTGCACTTAGCTTTCAGAGGGCTGTGGGTCTAAATTTATGTCCAGCAACGAAACCATGTTTTCTGACTAGCACGTTCCTGCAGTTTTAAGGTTCCTCTTCAACAACTGCATTAAAAAAAAAAAGTAATAAATAGAAAAAAAAAAAAAAAAAAAAAAAGTAATAAATAGAAAAAAAAATTTGCATGCAAGCATAATCTTGCTATAAAGAGCTCTAACTTTTGGTGGTTTTAAAGTTCTTACCTTAAAGAGTCTTCTCAAACAGCCCAAACACCTCCACAGCTACAGTCAGCTCCAGGAGTAGGAGAGCTCTGACCTCAGAGAAGCCCAAGAGCTGACTGAAAACCCTAGCCAAAGGCTGTGGCTTATATACCACAGGCACCGCCCACAGCTTTTCCCACAATCCCCTGGGAAAGAGGAGGTGGCAATTACCACAAGGTATAAAAACAGCCAGAGGAGAAGCAGTCAGTTTTCTCCTCTTTCTTCAGTTTGCGGGACAAGCAGAGAGACTCCGTGATGCCGGCTGAGGAATTTTGGGTTTTTTCTCTCTCCTTGTAACTTCAGCGACGTGACCAGGTAAGAATTCAACCCAAAGGGAACCTTAACAGAGTAAAGGTCATTGGAGGCTTATATTAGACAGAAAAGAGGAAAGAACAAGTGCGGTGGGTCACAGATACGGACTGGCAAAGTCTCCTCAAAGACTCAGAGGGGTGAGACCTCTGCAACAAAGCTAAAAGTGCGCTAAAGGCAAACTGGAAGGCAGCGTTCTGTTAGAGGGGTCATTTTTGGATCGAAGACACTGAAGAAAGCTGAGGGGCACAAGCAGCAGTCTGGAGGGGATTTTAATAGAGTACAGGCGTCCCTGGGATGTTGGGAACCGAATGACAGACGGCGTCAGAAGAGCTTCTCGTGGAGCGAAAAAGGTGTAAAATACGCAACGGAGCCGGAAGGTGGCTGTGGGACGCCGAGAGGGGGGGCGTGAGGTTGGCCTCCGGAGGTGTGGTGGTGAGAGAAGGGTGCTGTGAGAGAGGTAAAAGGCGGCTGTGGGACACGAGGAAAAACTGTACGTGTCCAGTTGATGTACGGATGTCCTTGGGGGCTGAGGGACTGAACAGATGTCTAAGATCACAACAAATGAAGGAAGGGTTCTGGGGTGCAAAGACAGCCTGAAGAAGGATTCTGTCTCAGTAAGAGAGCTAAAAAGAGCACCGCAGAGATCGAAGGGTGTGGGGCGGCGTGAGGATGGTCTCGTAAGGAGCGGTGCCCTGAATGAGAGGGCTCTGATGGGCAATAATGTTGAAGAAGAGTCCGGGAAGACCCTCTGGCAGAGTCTTGAGGGGGAGACTGGACCCCCGTCCCTTTCTGAACGCGTCCTCGGAGAGGACCCTGGGTGTGGCTGGATGTGGTCTTTGCCCCTGGCAGTAAAGCGGAGTTTATGCTCTCCCTCTGCCCCAGAGTTGGTGTATTTTATCTCTGCCTTTTAATACCTCGCTACCTGTCTGCATGATGTGCACCCGTCCCGTTGTATAAAGGGTTTCTTTAAAATGCATCTTACCCCAGGGTGATTGGTCTCTTGGCTCTTCTGCATGTGCCTTTGATTTCACTGGTTGTTTCATCTGAACCTGAAGTTCTGACGGTTTGCTGCCATCCCCAACTAAATTGATCCGTTTGCTTCCTGGTCTCTGTATGGAACTCTAATTCCTGAAATTCAGCTTTCATTTTGCCGTCTCCGTGTCCTGTGGACTTATCTGGCTCTCGAGGGGGGAGGGGCTTGCTGCGCTGCTTTTCTATTAGTCTGTCCTTGGTGTTTCACGTGGCATCGGTTTCACTAGATTTCAAGGACAGTTGAGACTGTCCTGAGGTCTATATAGATCTGCTACTTAATATGATACTTTGCCAGATGGGCGGGGTCAGCGCAAAAGACACAGGCACCCAAATAAAGAAGTTAGTTTATATTTACTGATGTATTAAATTATAAGAGAACAAGTGCAGAAACAAACAACAAAACTGAAGTGCGATAGCAAAGTCAAAGCAAAACACAGCAACTCATCTAATTGTTACTATACAGGCGCAGCGATAAAGAGTAAGAAAGACGTGTCGCCGATTGCCGTAATGGTTCGACTTTGCCTGGATCTGCGGTTGCTGGGGAGCCCTGGTTGTTACGAGGACACGGAGAACCCTTCCCAGCAGTTGGGAAATCCTACACGGTGCGTCCTCTTGTAGGTGAGGACGGCAGAAAGGGTCCAGTTTTTCGAGTATCCCGTTGCTGCTAGTCCGAAGGACTTGCGCTGTTCTTAACGTGAAAACGTCCGGTCTCACGCCCCGTAACGACTGAAACTGGGGCCTGGCTGGGGCTCAAGTTGCAGATCGTAGGGCTGCCTAAACTATCTCCCCTAGACATGTTACTGGTGGTTACCTAAACTATCTGCCCAGACAATTCAGTATATTGGCTGCTTTTGCACTCTCTCGTGGTTTGAAAAAAATTTCTCAGAATGGGGAGGGTAAGCTACTGCTTTCACAAACCTTTTTCCTCCTACATACTTAGCTGATCTCCCAGTAAACCAAATGTGCTCCGTCTCAGGATGAGTTAATAGATCCAAGTTTTTTTCAAACCTCATGAAAGATTCATTTCTGAGTGCAAAATCAGCGTTTACTTCTTGATTACTCATGGGGGGCAGTGGCTAGCTGCTAGTGGAAGGCAGCCACACCATAGCCTCCCACTTTGGCTCTATCTTGAATATATTTGACCCATTGCATGATAGGAATTATGGCAGACAGAGCCACTTTATATCCTACTGTGAGTTGTTCTAGTTCTAGCACAGCCCAAAAACATGCTAATGTAGTAGATGTTTGTGAATTCATGTTAAATAATTATAAAATGTTTGTTAACCCACCTTTGAGAGTACTAATAATATATCTGTCTTCAATATTGTGAAATATACAAATGTAGGAATTCGTTGGAATGAAATATAACTGTTCTTTGTGTAACTACAAAGCTTAAGGGAACAAGAAACAAGACATCCACAGTTTCTGTACCCTGAAAACACTACAATGTACATCCTGTTGTGCTAATCTAAGCTGATTTTGCTGCTCACCACGTAGCATTGAATTTGAGGTGGTTTTACTGCTGACTGCAGAGCGTTGCACAGGAAAGAGCGAAGGAGCGCATGTGCGGAATCGAAGGGTAACAAGAGGGGAAACTGAGGCAGACGCTGACTTCATCCAATGACCACCAGATGGGGGTCAAAAAGACCCTCAGAGATAAAGTGGGCACATGCCTTTGAAGGCCGCCTCTTCCAAGAACAATAAACATAATCCAGCCTGTTCTAGAACAGTCATGACTATGTATTAGAATAGTTATGAATATTAAGGTATGGAATGTAAGACAAAAGATTAAACTTTAAGGCATGTGTGCGAGGGGAGCGGAGACTCCCCACGCACCCAGCGCTGTTTTGCTTATTGCAATTTTATTAATTAAATTAAACTATTAACAGAATATTGAGTCCCAGTCATTTATAACACTAATAACTCTCAAAGTGGAGTTGTTTTCTGCTTCTGGTAATTTTCTCCCCTGGGCTCCAAGTTCTGTGTAACCCGTTTACAGATTTGTTTGAGATCTCGTCTTATTTCTGAGGATCATAAATCCAAAACCTTTTGTTAAGCCTCTTCTGTTAATTCCAAATCACCCTGCTGTTCACTTCTGCAAACTCACCCTTTTCCCTTGTTACCTCACATAACAGGGTTACAATTGGTCCTACGTGTCAGATGCGCTGTCTCCAAAAACGAAACAATCCGATGCGTGCTAAGAATTGAACACCCCAATACACACTGCCACGCACTGAATATAAGAAGATACAAAACCATTGACGGGCAGTCGGGCATCTTTTTAGCGAAAAACTACAAACGAGTCTCCGGAAGTCGGCCATCTTGTTACCGGAAGTCGGCCATCTTTTCAGCGGAAAACTACAAATGAGTCTCCGGAAGTCGGCCATCTTGTTACCGGAAGTCGGCCATCTTTTTAGCGAAAAACTACAAATGAGTCTCCGGAAGTCTGCCATTTTGGTACCGGAAGTCGGCCATCTTTTCAGCGGAAAACTACAAATGAGTCACCGGAAGTCGGCCATCTTGTTACCGGAAGTCGGCCATCTTTTAAGCAAAAAACTACAAATGAGTCTCCGGAAGTCGGCCATCTTGTTACCGGAAGTCGGCCATCTTTTTACCGGAAAACTACAAATGAGTCTCCGGAAGTCGGCCATTTTGCTACCGGAAGTCGGCCATCTTTTTACCGGAAAACTACAAATGAGTCTCCGGAAGTCGGCCATTTTGGTACCGGAAGTCGGCCATCTTTTCAGCGGAAAACTACAAACGAGTCTCCGGAAGTCGGCCATCTTGTTACCGGAAGTCGGCCATCTTTTCAGCGGAAAACTACAAAAGAGTCTCCGGAAGTCGGCCATTTTGCTACCGGAAGTCGGCCATCTTGTTACCGGAAAACTACAAACTAGTCTCCGGCAGTCGGCCATCTTTTTAGCCAAAAACTACAAACGAGTCTCCGGAAGTCGGCTACTTGGTTCCGGCAGTCGGCCATCTTTTTACCGAAAAACTACAAATGAGTCTCCGGAAGTCGGCCATCTTTTTACCGAAAAACTACAAATGAGTCTCCGGAAGTCGGCCATCTTGTTACCGGAAAACTACAAACGAGCCTCCGGGAGTCGGCCATCTGTTTACCGGAAGTCGGCCATCTTTTCAGTGGAAAACTACAAACGAGTCTCCGGAAATCGGACAAACTGATAGTTAAAAATTTAAGAATCCCCAGTGTCCCCTGAGCGTAGAAACACACCATGTGGGAGATCCTCTGATCTTCGCCAAAACCTGTCACTTTTCTCTTACTTGATAGATTCATTTAATCACTCGTGTTGGAAGGGGCCTTCAAAGAGCATCTGGTCCATCCCTCTACCTAATGCTATGGATTTGATGTCTTAACACTTTCTACAACGGGGGGAATCTACCGCTTCTCCTAGGAGACCATTCCAATCTTTTACTGTCCAGATGGTGAAAAATGAACTTCTTATGTCCAATCAGAATTTCCCCATTACCTCTTATCCATTAAGCCCCACCTTACCTTGTTGCTGGACGACCAAAAATGAGAACTGTTGCAAGGTGAATGTCTCTTAGGGCACGGCCCTCCAAGGTCCAAACAGGTGTTCCAGCAGAAACTCACGAATAGTGCTCCGAGTCTATTGCCCTCAGGGTTGCCAAGCCTGGCTCGGAGCTACTGCTCCCGAATCGGCTAACCTCTCTGCTGGCTTGCTCAGCAATGAGCTGAGATTGGGCTCCAGGCCTCACCTTTTATTGGCCCCCTAATCCTGCTCATGTGCAGTTGGGGCCCGCCCTAACCAGGCACAGGTGGGCTTAACACAAGCTCATGCCCCCTACCTGGCAATTAGTGGCACCTGGTTGCCTCATTTCACTACAGAGAACAGTGAGCAGCTGACTGTCTGGCTCCTTCTGGTTACAGGAGGACAAAAAAAGGACATGGAGTGCAGCTGAGTAATGGGGAACATCTGGTTTCTAAAGGTCCAAAATAGAGAGTGTGTTTGGCTGCTTCACATGCTGTTTCCGGTTGCTGGAGGACTGGTGTCTGTCAGCAAGCCGGCAAGCATTTAAATACCCATTTACACATCTAATATCTGCTTTGACCTATACATCAGCTTTGATACACTCACACAGACTCCCTGGAGCAAAATATCCCCTGTCCCTCCTGGTCCCACACTCCCCCCTCACCTCTACCAGACAGCCTGACAGCCCTCACAAGCCCTTTACCCCTCCCCACTGTAACTCCAGTGCTTAAAGCACATCTATGAAGACTATTAGGCAGGATTTGTCATTACATTCGTAACATCAAAGCAACGCTCTTGCTGGGGGCAGAAAAAGCTTCCATCCTTCCTTATTCCACTGCTGGGGTAGAGAACCCTGTATGGCTGCCTCTACTTGTATCACGAGAGACACCTACACACACACTGCAACAGTAGCGGCCCTGCATCCTGCTTAGACAGCAAAGCTGAAAGTAAAAAAATGATGCTTGAAAGTAAAAAAATAAATTCACCATCTGCTCGTGAGGTGTCCACATGTTTATACATATCCTATTTAAATACTTCTATAGGCAAGTATTTCACTTCCTTTCTGCATTCATGTAACTTGTACAACTGTTAACCGATACCATTACGTTTTCTATCTCAAACACAGGGATAATTTGACCAGGAATTTTTGTTGTGTTACACAACCGGGAGGGAGAGCTGCCCAAAGGAGATGCTACCAAACCCCCAGGGAAATATCCCATTTAGAGAGAGACAGAAACATAGTACTTCAGAGCACTCCATCAAAACACCAGCAAAAGATACCTGCAGCATCCAGCTGTCTCTCTGTTCAAAGATTTAGGATAATTAACTAAACTAGGTAATATGAGATCTAAAGCATTATGGGGCTGTTAGCGTCTAAACAATGCAGTTTGTACTTTATACAACTGTTTTTGTTACATTTATGATACAAAAAAATCTGTGGTAACTCTTTGGCTTTAATTTTTGAAGGATGATGGAGAGAAGGGAGGGTAAACCTGCAGGAGTCAAACAAATCCCCACTGCTGCAGTATATAAACTTAACAAAAAGGACTCTCTGCTTTGTTAATACATCTGGATGTACCAAAACGTGCAGAGGAATGCATTTTCATCATCTCAACTGCTGCAATTGTGACCCACAAAGCCAGAAACACCATCAACTTGAGAAAGATGTACTGTGCTTCCATCTTGAGAATGACTTTCTCTTTTTTTGAAGGAGGAGGAAAGAGTCTTGTTGCCGGTGACTTCCGCAGACTCTTTTGGGATCTGCTCTGATGGGGAGCTTGCAAAATGCAACATCTTTGAATGAGAGGCATTTCTGTTTTGGACTCTCTCTTCCCATCTTCTATCAATATTCATGCTGAAGGGCAGTTGTTCCTGGTCTCCCAGCTTAGCTTGCAGCAGGCCAGGGATCAGATTCCTTCCTCAAGAAAAGGAACATCAGGTAACTGGTATATTTCTGCAGTCACCAGGCTTGTCTGGTACGATATTTGCAAAAATCAAAGGGAATGTACCAAGATGCTGCCTCAAACAGCACCCTGCCTGCAACAAGTCCCATCTCTTACTCCTTTAACTTGGCAATTTGCATATCCAGCCTCTGCAATTTTCTTATTGTCACATGGTGACTACAATAGAACCTATAAACATCAACTGATGCTTCGAACTTCAACAACACACCCGAAAAATAACTGCTCTTTGGTCCCACTAGTCATCACTCACCTCACTCCAGTCACCTTCAGTGACTATCCCACTTTGCTTACTGCTTCTACCTTAAAAATGAGTTAAACACGCTGTAATCAGGTAGCTACCAGAAGCACAATCCCTCCAGCGCTACACACTGACTGACCTGACTGCACTCTGCTCCCTCATTTCTTCTCACGAGCACATATTTGTCCTTTGCATCTGAAAGAAAGTGTTACACAAGTCACTAAAATGCTGAACAATGGACAGACAATTCCAGACATCTCAATCCTAGTTAGGAAACCCATCTAGAGTATTACTACCCTCATGCCATTAATAAACACAGCCCCAAAACTTTAAACCCATACACATACAACCGTTAACTACTGAGACGGTCGATCTCCTGCGCTGCACAGGAAAAACCCTCTCATGAGGGTCCCATCACCTTCAAACACCATCAAAGCAACTGCCCACCCAGCCTGACTATGGCTGCTCCACCTAAGATCGCTGTAAAATTGTGGCCTAAAAACTACAGGCAAACATCACCAGAGACCCTTATGGCTCTTCAATATCCCCAACTCTACAATCTGGGCAGAGCAGCTCCAGGCCAAACCCACAAACACAGACCAACCCAAGACACACCACTGCAAACTACAAGATGAAACATTAATAGAAAACTCCCCAAAAGAATTACTCTGGGCTCCAAGAAGTTGGCCAAGAAGATCTACAGGGATGCAAGGGTGAGGCAAGGAGGCCCCATGGTGACATCAAGTGTCATAGAACACTTCCTGTTACAATAATTACTCTTAAAAATAACATATCAGGTGTACAAGATGACTAGCATCAAGACCTAAGGATGCAGAGACAAGGTTGCAAATGTGGAAAATTTATGACCACAGATGGTCATTCGTTCATAAAGAAGATTACAAAAGATGCCTATCAAGAAATTTGCAAGATGCAAGAAAAGAAGGATCCAGGTGGCACTATGATGATGATGATGACTAAATGTGTTCAACACAATTGGGATGATGTTCAATATTACTTGTCCTGTGAGGGACTCTGGAACTCAAGACTTTTGGGCAATAAGACCTACAGCGGTGCGTCTGCAAAGCGAGGGAACGAAGCGACGGATGCCCGAGAAGCCGCCTTCAAGACCTGAGGACGCACGGATGCCGGGAACGAGTCCCCCTCAGGGAAACTGGGTGGACAGAGATCAGATGGCAATGCAATTGAGAATGACGTTGCAGAAGACAACCATCAAGAAACTTCCAAGTCAAGAGACCGATCTGCAATTTAGACTCGTCGTGCGGAATAATACGCTGCTGATTAGCGCCGTGCTGATCAGGAAAGGCTTTCCCGGGAGGATGCCCAAGATGCAGGACTTGCTCTGCGAGGACACAGAGGACCATCAAGGCCTCAGGAAGCTCTAAGACAGCAAAGACTGACAACACAAAACACACAAACCCACACACCAAAGCTGGAGCTGCCCTGCCCATGCTGGAATCACACTGGAAAGTAACCTGTTCCTTCACCCACCCAAAGGGGGCTGCTCCCAGACAACCCTCTCCCCTACACTAACTTCAAAACACCACCTGCAATTCCCAGCCTCGACTCCTCTGCTCAGCCCCTCCCCACCCGCCCCTGGGCCCTCAACTTATCTTCAAGAGCGACAGCAGCACAAAGCCATGGTCGGTAACAAAAACCACATCGTTTGACTGGGATGTGCTTCCAGTCGCACGGTTCCTCTTCATCCCCTAGACGTAAAGAGGAAAAAACACAACCCACAGATCGCAAACAGCGCTGGCACAAGTCCCACCTAAGCCAACGCACGCTACTTCTGCTGCACTCACCTCCTCGAGGGAGCCCCATGGTATACCACGCACCTTCTCCTTCCAGAGTTGAACGCTATCGCCACCATTGATTGGGGCACCTGAAACACCAAGAAAAAGAGTTCCTGTTCTGCTGATCAGAAGTCACCAGCCCCATGAACCCCTCGCTACCAACTCAACTCAACTTCAACGCTCATCCGGTTCCAAAGGTGGCACGCACAGCGCCTGCAAAAACAAAAGGAAACGTTTAAGTGACTTGATGTAAAATACACGGCTGACCCAGCCCACCACCATCTCACCTTCTCCAACCCCTCCTAAATGTGTGTTTTTGTCCCTACAAGGATGGTTGTGGCACCTGCAAAAGTCAAAGCAAAAGGAACATGCTGAGGTAGTGCCTCAGCCTCTCACCCATCTGCCTGCCATCCTCGTGGGGTGCCAAAAGTAGGTTTGGAGGACACCTGGAAAACACAAAAAACAGGGGATGCCAATGCCTTCAACGACAATAAAACACCCGAGAAATAACTGCTCCTCCAGCACACCAGCCTTTGCTCACCTTGCCAGAGCCACCTCCGGAACAGATATTCTGCTTCCTTGGCTGCTCTCACCTTCAAAAGGACAAACAAACCATAATGTGGCCAGGTAGCCAGGAGTGGGACCTTCACTCCAACACCGACTAAACTTTGGACGGCGCTCTTCTCTCCTCCCACTCTTTCACGTACATCCTTGTCACACGGGATCTGAAAAACAGTGATACACAAGTCACTGGAACACTGCCCAACAGCTGAACTATTCAGTTATGGCTCTTCCAGCAAACTCCGGGAAGGGCAGCTCCAAGCCAAACACTCAGACCAGTTCGAGACACAGCCCTCCAAATTATGAGACTCGATCTCAAGAGAACACCAAGCAAAAAGAATATCTCTGGGATCCAAGACTGTTGGGCAAGAAGACCTACGGCAATGCAACTGCAAAACGAGGGGCTGAATCAAGGGACGCCGAAGAACCCGGGCTTCAAGACCTGATGACACGAGGATGCGGGGAACAAAGTCCCACTCTGGGAAAATCCACGACCAGAGATGATGCTGATGCAGGTGGCGATGATGTTTCAGAAGATGACCATCAGGAAGCTTCCCAGATGAAAGACCTATCTACACTTCAAACTTGTCACACAAGAAGAAGATGCTGCTGACTAGGACTGTGCTGATGAGTAAAGGCCTTGCAGGGATGAGGGTCAAGATGTGGGACTTGCTCTGAGAGGACATCAAGGCCTGAGAAAACTTTAAGACAAAGACATACAACACAAACTACACACCACCACACACCAAGGCTGGAGCTGCCCTGCCCACACTGGCATCACATCAGAAATTAACCCACTTCCTTCACCTGACCAAAGGAGCCTGCTCCCAGACTGCCCTCTCCCCTACACTAACTTCAAAACCCCTTCCACAACTCCCACCAGCCTTGACCCCTCTACACCACTGGTCCCTCAACTTATCTTTCAGAGGACTGGCTCTCCAAAGTCGTGGTTAGCCAGGAAAATAGACAGGAGCAGCCCAGAATAATCCTCAACTTGCAAGGTTCCCCTTTGACACCTGCATTAAAAAAAAAAAAGTCACACCACAACACCAAAACAAGCAAACAAAAAAAACTCCACACACATAACCACAACACCAAAACACCTACCAGAATATTCAGCAATAAGTCCAACATCAGCCAGCCCCATTCCCTTCCAAATGTCCCAGCTTCGCAGAAGAGCCCTGCAACGTCCCACTCGCCCACGCTTTCCAGAGTTGAACGCTGTAGGCATCGTCATTCAGGGAACCTAAAAGGCACAAAACTATTGTTGTGCTTGAGAGAAGACACTAGCTCCACAAGCCCTGCACTACCACCTCACCTCCAGTGCTCACTCAGTTCCTGGCACTTGCTAGCATCAGGCCAGGGAGGGACAGGCTCCCTTCAACCACCCAAAGGGCACCGCTTCTGGACAGCTCGCTCCCCTACAGTAACTTTAAAACCCGAGCCGGCGATTCCTAACCTTGACCCCTCCACGCAGACCCTCCCCAACCATCCTCCCTTTCTCTTACCTTTCAAACGGCTGGGGCTCTGAAGCACTGGACAGAAAAGTAACCCACATTGGCTGACGGGAACCTTCCCAAAACCACAGAGTTCCTCCTCAGCATCTGCAACAACAAACGGCAGTGCCACCAGAAATAGGACGTCAGCTAAATACCAACCCCTTCCACAAGCTCCTCATAGCCCCCGACTCGCCCTGCTCACCTTCCCCTTCCACACGTTATGGCCACCATCGCTTCTGGCACCTGAAACACCAGGAGACACAAAATTCCCGTTCTGCTTGTCAGATCGAGCCTCCTTGTTACCATCCCGTCTCACCTCCAGCGCTCTTCCCCCTCCAAAGGTGGCACGCGCAGCTCCTGCAAAAACAAAGGGAAACCCTTAACCGAGTTGAAGCAAAATCTCTGAATGATCCAGCCTGCAACCATCTCACCTTCTCAGACCGCTCCTCAACGCGTGGTTTTGCGTGGCACCTGCAAAAGTCAAAGCAAAAGCACGTGCCGAGATACTGCCTAAAACAACAGGCAGCCCACACCAGCCTTTGCTCAGAAAACTTCCAGATCCCTTCTGCAACAACTCCCAACCTCAGCACTTGAGTTCAGTCCCTCAACTTATCTTCCTGAGGGATGGTGGTTTTGGATCTATGTCCAGCAAAACACCACGCTGTCTGACGGGCATGTTCGTCTTCATCACCTGCAATCAGAAAGAAAGGAAAATCAGAAACAGTGTCACCAATAAGGTGCACTTCAGCCATTAACAACCACTTACACTACACGCACCGCCTCAAAAGAGCCCCACCCAGTTCCACTCACCTCCTTGATCCAGAGTTGAATGCTGTGTCCACCACTGCTTTGGACACCTAGAAGACCAAGAGAAAGAGTTACTGTTCTGCTGATCAGCAGCCACCAGCTCCATGAACCCACTCTCTACCACCCCAGCTCACCTTCAGTGCTCATCCGGTTCCAAAGGTGGCACGCACAGCACCTGAAACATAAGGGAAACCTTTAACAGAGTTGATGTTAATACATGGCTGACCCAGCCCACAGACATCTCACCTTCTCCGACTGTTCCTCAAGACATGGCTTTGTCACTCCGGCACTGTGTGTGACACCTGCGAAAGTCAAAGCAAAAGGCACACGCCGAGATATTGTCCCCAACAACAAGCAGCCCACTGTGATGTCCATCTCCTGCTTCCTTCCTTCCTCGGCCTCTCACCCATCTGCCTGCCATCTCTTTGGGGTGCCAAAACAGGGTTAGGAGTGCACCTGAAATAAACCACAAACAACAAGGGATGTTCATGACCAGCCAATAATACAACACCTGAGAATAACTGCTCCTCCAGCCCACCAGCCTTTGCTCACCTTGCCACAGCCACCTCCGGTGTCCGTATCTCGCTTCGCTCGCCGCCTCCGCCTTCAAAATGACAACACACCATAATGCGGTGGAACAGCCAAAGGAGGCACCTTCCCACCAACTGCACACCCTGACCAACCTTTGGATGGCGGCCTCCTCTCCTCCTCCATCGGATTCTTGATGGTCATTGACATGTGGGATCTGAAAAACAGGATTATGCAAATCACTGGGAAGCTGCTCAGCACCGAGTCGGTCAGTTAACGGCGCTTCCCATGGCCCCTGAACCTACACAGCAGGCAGGGCAGCTCCAAGCCAAACACTCACAGGCACAGACTGACCAAAGACACAGCCATGTGAGTCACAAGACATGACCTCAAGATAAAACTCGCAGCAAGAAGAGGGACTCTGGAACTCAAGACTTTTGGGCAATAAGACCTACAGCGGTGCGTCTGCAAAGCGAGGGAACGAAGCGACAGATGCCCGAGGAGCCACCTTCAAGACCTGAGAATGCAAGGATGCGGGGAATGAGTCCCCCTCAGGGAAACTGGGTGGACAGAGATCAGATGGCAATGCAATTGAGAATGACGTTGCAGAAGACAACCATCAAGAAACTTCCAAGTCAAGAGACCGATCTGCAATTTAGACTCGTCGTGCGGAATAACACGCTGCTGATTAGCGCCGTGCTGATCAGGAAAGGCTTTCCCGGGAGGATGCCCAAGATGCAGGACTTGCTCTGCGAGGACACAGAGGACCATCAAGGCCTCAGGAAGCTCTAAGACAGCAAAGACTGACAACACAAAACACACAACCCCACACACCAAAGCTGGAGCTGCCCTGCCCACGCTGGAATCACACTGGAAAGTAACCTGTTCCTTCACCCACCCAAAGGGGGCTGCTCCCAGACAACCCTCTCCCCTACACTAACTTCAAAACACCACCTGCAATTCCCAGCCTCGACTCCTCTGCTCAGCCCCTCCCCACCCGCCCCTGGGCCCTCAACTTATCTTCAAGAGCGACAGCAGCACAAAGCCATGGTCGGTAACAAAAACCACATCGTTTGACTGGGATGTGCTTCCAGTCGCACGGTTCCTCTTCATCCCCTAGACGTAAAGAGGAAAAAACACAACCCACAGATCGCAAACAGCGCTGGCACAAGTCCCACCTAAGCCAACGCACGCTACTTCTGCTGCACTCACCTCCTCGAGGGAGCCCCATGGTATACCACGCACCTTCTCCTTCCAGAGTTGAACGCTATCGCCACCATTGATTGGGGCACCTGAAACACCAAGAAAAAGAGTTCCTGTTCTGCTGATCAGAAGTCACCAGCCCCATGAACCCCTCGCTACCAACTCAACTCAACTTCAACGCTCATCCGGTTCCAAAGGTGGCACGCACAGCGCCTGCAAAAACAAAAGGAAACGTTTAAGTGACTTGATGTAAAATACACGGCTGACCCAGCCCACCACCATCTCACCTTCTCCAACCCCTCCTAAATGTGTGTTTTTGTCCCTCCAAGGATGGTTGTGGCACCTGCAAAAGTCAAAGCAAAAGGAACATGCTGAGGTAGTGCCTCAGCCTCTCACCCATCTGCCTGCCATCCTCGTGGGGTGCCAAAAGTAGGTTTGGAGGACACCTGGAAAACAAAAAAACAGGGGATGCCAATGCCTTCAACGAAAATAAAACACCCGAGAAATAACGGCTCCTCCAGCACACCAGCCTTTGCTCACCTTGCCAGAGCCACCTCCGGAACAGATATTCTGCTTCCTTGGCTGCTCTCACCTTCAAAAGGACAAACAAACCATAATGTGGCCAGGTAGCCAGGAGTGGGACCTTCACTCCAACACCGACTAAACTTTGGACGGCGCTCTTCTCTCCTCCCGCTCTTTCATGTACATTCTTGTCACACGGGATCTGAAAAACAGTGATACACAAGTCACTGGAACACTGCCCAACAGCTGAACTATTCAGTTATGGCTCTTCCAGCAAACTCCGGGAAGGGCAGCTCCAAGCCAAACACTCAGACCAGTTCGAGACACAGCCTTCCAAATTACGAGACTCGATCTCAAGAGAACACCAAGCAAAAAGAATATCTCTGGGATCCAAGACTGTTGGGCAAGAAGACCTACGGCAATGCAACTGCAAAACGAGAGGCTGAATCAAGGGACGCCGAAGAACCCGGGCTTCAAGACCTGATGACACGAGGATGCGGGGAACAAAGTCCCACTCTGGGAAAATCCACGACCAGAGATGATGCTGATGCAGGTGGCGATGATGTTTCAGAAGATGACCATCAGGAAGCTTCCCAGATGAAAGACCTATCTACACTTCAAACTTGTCACACAAGAAGAAGATGCTGCTGACTAGGACTGTGCTGATGAGTAAAGGCCTTGCAGGGATGAGGGTCAAGATGTGGGACTTGCTCTGAGAGGACATCAAGGCCTGAGAAAACTTTAAGACAAAGACATACAACACAAACTACACACCACCACACACCAAGGCTGGAGCTGCCCTGCCCACACTGGCATCACATCAGAAATTAACCCACTTCCTTCACCTGACCAAAGGAGCCTGCTCCCAGACTGCCCTCTCCCCCACACTAACTTCAAAACCCCTTCCACAACTCCCACCAGCCTTGACCCCTCTACACCACTGGTCCCTCAACTTATCTTTCAGAGGACTGGCTCTCCAAAGTCGTGGTTAGCCAGGAAAATAGACAGGAGCAGCCCAGAATAATCCTCAACTTGCAAGGTTCCCCTTTGACACCTGCATTAAAAAAAAAAAGTCACACCACAACACCAAAACAAGCAAACAAAAAAAACTCCACACACATAATCACAAAACACCAAAACACCTACCAGAATATTCAGCAATAAGTCCAACATCAGCCAGCCCCATTCCCTTCCAAATGTCCCAGCTTCGCAGAAGAGCCCTGCAACGTCCCACTCGCCCACGCTTTCCAGAGTTGGATGCTGTAGGCATCGTCATTCAGGGAACCTAAAAGGCACAAAACTATTGTTGTGCTTGAGAGAAGACACTAGCTCCACAAGCCCTGCACTACCACCTCACCTCCAGTGCTCACTCAGTTCCTGGCACTTGCTAGCATCAGGCCAGGGAGGGACAGGCTCCCTTCAACCACCCAAAGGGCACCGCTTCTGGACAGCTCGCTCCCCTACAGTAACTTTAAAACCCGAGCCGGCGATTCCTAACCTTGACCCCTCCACGCATCCTCCCTTTCTCTTACCTTTCAAACGGCTGGGGCTCTGAAGCACTGGACAGAAAAGTAACCCACATTGGCTGACGGGAATCTTCCCAAAACCACAGAGTTCCTCCTCAGCATCTGCAACAACAAACGGCAGTGCCACCAGAAATAGGACGTCAGCTAAATACCAACCCCTTCCACAAGCTCCTCATAGCCCCCGACTCGCCCTGCTCACCTTCCCCTTCCACACGTTATGGCCACCATCGCTTCTGGCACCTGAAACACCAGGAGACACAAAATTCCCGTTCTGCTTGTCAGATCGAGCCTCCTCGTTACCATCCCGTCTCACCTCCAGCGCTCTTCCCCCTCCAAAGGTGGCACGCGCAGCTCCTGCAAAAACAAAGGGAAACCCTTAACCGAGTTGAAGCAAAATCTCTGAATGATCCAGCCTGCAACCATCTCACCTTCTCAGACCGCTCCTCAACGCGTGGTTTTGCGTGGCACCTGCAAAAGTCAAAGCAAAAGCACGTGCCGAGATACTGCCTAAAACAACAGGCAGCCCACACCAGCCTTTGCTCAGAAAACTTCCAGATCCCTTCTGCAACAACTCCCAACCTCAGCACTTGAGTTCAGTCCCTCAACTTATCTTCCTGAGGGATGGTGGTTTTGGATCTATGTCCAGCAAAACACCACGCTGTCTGACGGGCATGTTCGTCTTCATCACCTGCAATCAGAAAGAAAGGAAAATCAGAAACAGTGTCACCAATAAGGTGCACTTCAGCCATTAACAACCACTTACACTACACGCACCGCCTCAAAAGAGCCCCACCCAGTTCCACTCACCTCCTTGATCCAGAGTTGAATGCTGTGTCCACCACTGCTTTGGACACCTAGAAGACCAAGAGAAAGAGTTACTGTTCTGCTGATCAGCAGCCACCAGCTCCATGAACCCACTCTCTACCACCCCAGCTCACCTTCAGTGCTCATCCGGTTCCAAAGGTGGCACGCACAGCACCTGAAACATAAGGGAAACCTTTAACAGAGTTGATGTTAATACATGGCTGACCCAGCCCACAGACATCTCACCTTCTCCGACTGTTCCTCAAGACATGGCTTTGTCACTCCGGCACTGTGTGTGACACCTGCGAAAGTCAAAGCAAAAGGCACACGCCGAGATATTGTCCCCAACAACAAGCAGCCCACTGTGATGTCCATCTCCTGCTTCCTTCCTTCCTCGGCCTCTCACCCATCTGCCTGCCATCTCTTTGGGGTGCCAAAACAGGGTTAGGAGTGCACCTGAAATAAACCACAAACAACAAGGGATGTTCATGACCAGCCAATAATACAACACCTGAGAATAACTGCTCCTCCAGCCCACCAGCCTTTGCTCACCTTGCCACAGCCACCTCCGGTGTCCGTATCTCGCTTCGCTCGCCGCCTCCGCCTTCAAAATGACAACACACCATAATGCGGTCAAGCACCCAAAGGAGGCACCTTCCCACCAACTGCACACCCTGACCAACCTTTGGATGGCGGCCTCCTCTCCTCCTCCATCGGATTCTTGATGGTCATTGACATGTGGGATCTGAAAAACAGGATTATGCAAATCACTGGGAAGCTGCTCAGCACCGAGTCGGTCAGTTAACGGCGCTTCCCATGGCCCCTGAACCTACACAGCAGGCAGGGCAGCTCCAAGCCAAACACTCACAGGCACAGACTGACCAAAGACACAGCCATGTGAGTCACAAGACATGACCTCAAGATAAAACTCGCAGCAAGAAGAGGGACTCTGGAACTCAAGACTTTTGGGCAATAAGACCTACAGCGGTGCGTCTGCAAAGCGAGGGAACGAAGCGACAGATGCCCGAGGAGCCACCTTCAAGACCTGAGAATGCAAGGATGCGGGGAATGAGTCCCCCTCAGGGAAACTGGGTGGACAGAGATCAGATGGCAATGCAATTGAGAATGACGTTGCAGAAGACAACCATCAAGAAACTTCCAAGTCAAGAGACCGATCTGCAATTTAGACTCGTCGTGCGGAATAACACGCTGCTGATTAGCGCCGTGCTGATCAGGAAAGGCTTTCCCGGGAGGATGCCCAAGATGCAGGACTTGCTCTGCGAGGACACAGAGGACCATCAAGGCCTCAGGAAGCTCTAAGACAGCAAAGACTGACAACACAAAACACACAACCCCACACACCAAAGCTGGAGCTGCCCTGCCCACGCTGGAATCACACTGGAAAGTAACCTGTTCCTTCACCCACCCAAAGGGGGCTGCTCCCAGACAACCCTCTCCCCTACACTAACTTCAAAACACCACCTGCAATTCCCAGCCTCGACTCCTCTGCTCAGCCCCTCCCCACCCGCCCCTGGGCCCTCAACTTATCTTCAAGAGCGACAGCAGCACAAAGCCATGGTCGGTAACAAAAACCACATCGTTTGACTGGGATGTGCTTCCAGTCGCACGGTTCCTCTTCATCCCCTAGACGTAAAGAGGAAAAAACACAACCCACAGATCGCAAACAGCGCTGGCACAAGTCCCACCTAAGCCAACGCACGCTACTTCTGCTGCACTCACCTCCTCGAGGGAGCCCCATGGTATACCACGCACCTTCTCCTTCCAGAGTTGAACGCTATTGCCACCATTGATTGGGGCACCTGAAACACCAAGAAAAAGAGTTCCTGTTCTGCTGATCAGAAGTCACCAGCCCCATGAACCCCTCGCTACCAACTCAACTCAACTTCAACGCTCATCCGGTTCCAAAGGTGGCACGCACAGCGCCTGCAAAAACAAAAGGAAACGTTTAAGTGACTTGATGTAAAATACACGGCTGACCCAGCCCACCACCATCTCACCTTCTCCAACCGCTCCTAAATGTGTGTCTTTGTCCCTCCAAGGATGGTTGTGGCACCTGCAAAAGTCAAAGCAAAAGGAACATGCTGAGGTAGTGCCTCAGCCTCTCACCCATCTGCCTGCCATCCTCGTGGGGTGCCAAAAGTAGGTTTGGAGGACACCTGGAAAACACAAAAAACAGGGGATGCCAATGCCTTCAACGACAATAAAACACCCGAGAAATAACTGCTCCTCCAGCACACCAGCCTTTGCTCACCTTGCCAGAGCCACCTCCGGAACAGATATTCTGCTTCCTTGGCTGCTCTCACCTTCAAAAGGACAAACAAACCATAATGTGGCCAGGTAGCCAGGAGTGGGACCTTCACTCCAACACCGACTAAACTTTGGACGGCGCTCTTCTCTCCTCCCTCTCTTTCATGTACATCCTTGTCACACGGGATCTGAAAAACAGTGATACACAAGTCACTGGAACACTGCCCAACAGCTGAACTATTCAGTTATGGCTCTTCCAGCAAACTCCGGGAAGGGCAGCTCCAAGCCAAACACTCAGACCAGTTCGAGACACAGCCCTCCAAATTACGAGACTCGATCTCAAGAGAACACCAAGCAAAAAGAATATCTCTGGGATCCAAGACTGTTGGGCAAGAAGACCTACGGCAATGCAACTGCAAAACGAGAGGCTGAATCAAGGGACGCCGAAGAACCCGGGCTTCAAGACCTGATGACACGAGGATGCGGGGAACAAAGTCCCACTCTGGGAAAATCCACGACCAGAGATGATGCTGATGCAGGTGGCGATGATGTTTCAGAAGATGACCATCAGGAAGCTTCCCAGATGAAAGACCTATCTACACTTCAAACTTGTCACACAAGAAGAAGATGCTGCTGACTAGGACTGTGCTGATGAGTAAAGGCCTTGCAGGGATGAGGGTCAAGATGTGGGACTTGCTCTGAGAGGACATCAAGCCCTGAGAAAACTTTAAGACAAAGACATACAACACAAACTACACACCACCACACACCAAGGCTGGAGCTGCCCTGCCCACACTGGCATCACATCAGAAATTAACCCACTTCCTTCACCTGACCAAAGGAGCCTGCCCTCTCCCCTACACTAACTTCAAAACCCCTTCCACAACTCCCACCAGCCTTGACCCCTCTACACCACTGGTCCCTCAACTTATCTTTCAGAGGACTGGCTCTCCAAAGTCATGGTTAGCCAGGAAAATAGACAGGAGCAGCCCAGAATAATCCTCAACTTGCAAGGTTCCCCTTTGACACCTGCATTAAAAAATAAAAGTCACACCACAACACCAAAACAAGCAAACAAAAAAACTCCACACACATAACCACAACACCAAAACACCTACCAGAATATTCAGCAATAAGTCCAACATCAGCCAGCCCCATTCCCTTCCAAATGTCCCAGCTTCGCAGAAGAGCCCTGCAACGTCCCACTCGCCCACGCTTTCCAGAGTTGAACGCTGTAGGCATCGTCATTCAGGGAACCTAAAAGGCACAAAACTATTGTTGTGCTTGAGAGAAGACACCAGCTCCACAAGCCCTGCACTACCACCTCACCTCCAGTCCTCATACAGTTCCTGGCACTTGCTAGCATCAGGCCAGGGAGGGACAGGCTCCCTTCAACCACCCAAAGGGCACCGCTTCTGGACAGCTCGCTCCCCTACAGTAACTTTAAAACCCGAGCCGGCGATTCCTAACCTTGACCCCTCCACGCAGACCCTCCCCAACCATCCTCCCTTTCTCTTACCTTTCAAACGGCGGAGGCTCTGAAGCACTGGACAGAAAAGTAACCCACATTGGCTGACGGGAATCTTCCCAAAACCACAGAGTTCCTCCTCAGCATCTGCAACAACAAACGGCAGTGCCACCAGAAATAGGACGTCAGCTAAATACCAACCCCTTCCACAAGCTCCTCATAGCCCCCGACTCGCCCTGCTCACCTTCCCCTTCCACACGTTATGGCCACCATCGCTTCTGGCACCTGAAACACCAGGAGACACAAAATTCCCGTTCTGCTTGTCAGATCGAGCCTCCTCGTTACCATCCCGTCTCACCTCCAGCGCTCTTCCCCCTCCAAAGGTGGCACGCGCAGCTCCTGCAAAAACAAAGGGAAACCCTTAACCGAGTTGAAGCAAAATCTCGGGATGAGCCAGCCTGCAACCATCTCACCTCCCCCGACTGCTCCTCAACGCGTGGTTTTGCGTGGCACCTGCAAAAGTCAAAGCAAAAGCACGTGCCGAGATACTGCCTAAAAAAACAGGCAGCCCACACCAGCCTTTGCTCAGAAAACTTCCAGATCCCTTCTGCAACGACTCCCAACCTCAGCACTTGAGTTCAGTCCCTCAACTTATCTTCCTGAGGGATGGTGGTTTTGGATCTATGTCCAGCAAAACACCACGCTGTCTGACGGGCATGTTCGTCTTCATCACCTGCAATCAGAAAGAAAGGAAAATCAGAAACAGTGTCACCAATAAGGTGCACTTCAGCCATTAACAACCACTTACACTACACGCACCGCCTCAAAAGAGCCCCACCCAGTTCCACTCACCTCCTTGATCCAGAGTTGAATGCTGTGTCCACCACTGCTTTGGGCACCTAGAAGACCAAGAGAAAGAGTTACTGTTCTGCTGATCAGCAGCCACCAGCTCCATGAACCCACTCTCTACCACCCCAGCTCACCTTCAGTGCTCATCCGGTTCCAAAGGTGGCACGCACAGCACCTGAAACATAAGGGAAACCTTTAACAGAGTTGATGTTAATACATGGCTGACCCAGCCCACAGACATCTCACCTTCTCCGACTGTTCCTCAAGACATGGCTTTGTCACTCCGGCACTGTGTGTGACACCTGCGAAAGTCAAAGCAAAAGGCACACGCCGAGATATTGTCCCCAACAACAAGCAGCCCACTGTGATGTCCATCTCCTGCTTCCTTCCTTCCTCGGCCTCTCACCCATCTGCCTGCCATCTCTTTGGGGTGCCAAAACAGGGTTAGGAGTGCACCTGAAATAAACCACAAACAACAAGGGATGTTCATGACCAGCCAATAATACAACACCTGAGAATAACTGCTCCTCCAGCCCACCAGCCTTTGCTCACCTTGCCACAGCCACCTCCGGTGTCCGTATCTCGCTTCGCTCGCCGCCTCCGCCTTCAAAATGACAACACACCATAATGCGGTGGAACAGCCAAAGGAGGCACCTTCCCACCAACTGCACACCCTGACCAACCTTTGGATGGCGGCCTCCTCTCCTCCTCCATCTGTTTCTTGATGGTCATTGACACGTGGGACCTGAAAAACGGGATTATGCAAACTGGGAAGCTGCTCAGCACTGAGTCGGTCAGTTAATGGCACTTCCCATGGCCCCTGATCCTACACAGCAGGCAGGGCAGCTCCAAGCCAAACACTCACAGGCACAGACTGACCAAAGACACAGCCATGTGAGTCACAAGACTTGAGCTCAAGATAAAACTTGCAGCAAGAAGAGGGACACTGGAATCCAAGACTTTTGGGCAATAAGACCTACAGCGATGCGTCTGCAAAGCGAGGGAACGAAGCGACGGATGCCCGAGGAGCCACCTTCAAGACCTGAGAATGCAAGGATGCGGGGAATGAGTCCCCCTCAGGGAAACTGGGTGGACAGAGATCAGATGACAACGCAATTGAGAATGACATTGCGGAAGACAACCATCAAGAAACTTCCAAGTACAGAGACCGATCTGCAATTTTGACAGATGATGCTGCTGATCAGCACCATGATGATCGGGAAAGGCTGTGCAGGGATGATGCCCAAGATGCGAGACTTGCTCTGTGAGAACACACAGAAGACCATCAAGACCGGAGAAAGCTCTAAGACAAAGACAGACAACACAAAATACACAACCCCACACACCAAGGCTGGAGCTGCCCTGCCCTGGAAACTAACACGCTCTATTCACCCACTCAAAGGGGGCTGATTGTAGACAGCCCTCTCCCAGATGCCATCTTCAAAATCCCTGCTGCAACTCCAAGCCTCAGTCCCTCTGCAACCAAGTTCCTGTACTTAGCTTTCAGAGGCCTGTGGGTCTAAATTTATGTCCAGCAACAAAACCACGTTGTCTGACTAGCACGTTCCTGCAGTTTTAAGGTTCCTCTTCAACAACTGCATTAAAAAAAAAAAAAAAAAAAAAAAATCACAAATAGAAAAAAAAAATTTGCACGCAACCATATTCTTGCTATAAAGAGCTCTAACTTTCAGTGGTTCTAAAGTTCTTACCTTAAAGAGTCTTCTCAAACAGCCCAGACAGCTCAACAGCTGCAGTCAGCTCCAGGAGTAGGAGAACTCTGACCTCAAAGAAGCCCAAGAGCTAACTGAAGACCCTAGCCAAAGGCTGTGGCTTATATACCACAAGCACCGCCCACAGCTATTCCCACAATCCCCTGGGAAAGGGGAGGTGGTGATTACCACAAGGTATAAAAGCAGCCAGAGGAGAAGCAGTCAGTTTTCTCCTCTTTCTTCAGTTTACGGGACAAGCAGAGAAACTCCAGGATGCTGGCTGAGGAATTTGGGGTTTTTTTCTCTCTCGTTACTTCAGCGACACGGCCAGGTAAAAATTTAACCCACAGGGAACCTTAACAGAGTAAAGGTCATTGGAGGCTTGTATTAGACAGAAGAGAGGAAAGAACAAGTGGGGTGGGTCACAGATATGGACTCACAAAGTCTCCTGAAAGACTCAGAAGGGTGAGAGCTATGCAACAAAGCTAAAAGTGGAAGGCAGCGTTCTGTTAGAGGGGTCATTTTTGGATAGAAGACACTGAAGAAAGCTGAGGGGCACAAGCAGCAGTCTGGAGGGGATTTTAATAGAGTACAGGCGTCCCTGGGATGTTGGGAACCGAATGACAGACGGCGTCAGAAGAGCTTCTCGTAGAGCGAAAAAGGCGTAAAATGCGCAATGGAGCCGGAAGGTGGCTGTGGGACGCCGACCAGGGGGGGGCGTGAGGTTGGCCTCCGGAGGTATGGTGGTGAGAGAAGGGTGCTGTGAGAGAGGTAAAAGGCGGCTCTGAGACACGAGGAAAAACTCTATGTGTTCAGTTGATGTACAGATGTCCTGAAGAAGAATTCTGTCTCAGTAAGAGAGCTAAAAAGAGCACCACAGAGATCGAAGGGTGTGGGGCGGCGTGGGGATGGTCTTGTAAGGAGCGGTGCCCTGAATGAGAGGGCTCTGATGGGCAATAATGTTGAAGAAGAGTCCGGGAAGACCCTCTGGCAGAGCCTTGAGGGGGAGACCGGACCCCCGTCCCTTTCTGAACGCTTCCTCGGAGAGGACCCTGGGTGTGGCTGGATGTGGTCTTTGCCCCTGGCAGTAAAGCGGAGTTTATGCTCTCCCTCTGCCCCAGAGTTGGTGTATTTTATCTCTGCCTTTTAATACCTCGCTACCTGTCGGCATGATGCGCACCCGTCCCGTTGTATAAAGGGTTTCTTTAAAATGCATCTTACCCCAGGGTGATTGGTCTCTTGGCTCTTCTGCATGTGCCTTTGATTTCACTGGTTGTTTCATCTGAACCTGAAGTTCTGACGGTTTGCTGCCATCCCCAACTAAATTGATCCATTTGCTTCCTGGTCTCCATATGGAACTCTAGTTCCTGAAATTCAGCTTTCATTTTGCCGTCTCCGTGTCCTGTGGACTTATCTGGCTCTCGAGGGGGGAGGGGCTTGCTGCGCTGCTTTTCTATTAGTCTGTCCTTGGTGTTTCACGTGGCATCGGTTTCACTAGATTTCAAGGACAGTTGAGACTGTCCTGAGGTCTATATAGATCTGCTACTTAATATGATACTTTGCCAGATGGGCGGGGTCAGCGCAAAAGACACAGGCACCCAAATAAAGAAGTTAGTTTATATTTACTGATGTATTAAATTATAAGAGAACAAGTGCAGAAACAAACAACAAAACTGAAGTGCGATAGCAAAGTCAAAGCAAAACACAGCAACTCATCTAATTGTTACTATACAGGCGCAGCGATAAAGAGTAAGAAAGACGTGTCGCCGATTGCCGTAATGGTTCGACTTTGCCTGGATCTGCGGTTGCTGGGGAGCCCTGGTTGTTACGAGGACACGGAGAACCCTTCCCAGCAGTTGGGAAATCCTACACGGTGTGTCCTCTTGTAGGTGAGGACGGCAGAAAGGGTCCAGTTTTTCGAGTATCCCGTTGCTGCTAGTCCAAAGGACTTGAGCTTTTCTTAACATGAAAACATCTGGTCTTATGCCCCCTAACGACCGAAACCAGGGCCTGGCTGGGGCTCAAGTCGCAGATTGTAGGGCTGCCTAAACTATCTCCCCTAGACATGCTACTGGTGGTTACCTAAAATATTTGCCTGGACAATTCAGCATATTGGCTGCTTTTGCACTCTCTCATGGTTAAATAATTATAAAGTGTTTGCTAACCCACCTTTGAGAGTACTAATAATATATCTGTCTTCAACATTGTGAAATATGCAAACGTAGGAATTCGTTAGAATGAAATATAACTGTTCTTCGTGTAACTACAAAGCTTAAGGGAACAAGAAACAAGACATCCACAGTTTCTGTACCCTGAAAACACTACAATGTACATCCTGTTGTGCTAATCTAAACTGATTTTGCTGCTCACCACAAAGCATTGAATTTAAGGTGGTTTTACTGCTGACTGCAGATTGTTGCACAGGAAAGAGCGAAGGAGCGCATGTGCGGAATCGAAGGGCAAAGAGAGGGGAAACTGAGGCAGACACTGACTTCATCCAACGACCACCAGATGGGGGTCAAAAAGACCCTCAGAGATAAAGTGGGCACATGCCTTTGAAGGCCGCCTCTTCCAAGAACAATAAACATAATCCAGCCTGTTCTAGAACAGTCATGACTATGTATTAGAATAGTTATGAATATTAAGGTATGGAATGCAAGACAAAAGATTAAACTTTAAGGCATGTGTGCGAGGGGAGCGGAGACTCCCCACGCACCCAGCGCTGTTTTGCTTATTGCAATTTTATTAATTAAATTAAACTATTAACAGAATATTGAGTCCCAGTCATTTATAACACTAATAACTCTCAAAGTGGAGTTGTTTTCTGCTTCTGGTAATTTTCTCCCCTGGGCTCCAAGTTCTGTGTAACCCGTTTACAGATTTGTTTGAGATCTCGTCTTATTTCTGAGGATCATAAATCCAAAACCTTTTGTTAAGCCTCTTCTGTTAATTCCAAATCACCCTGCTGTTCACTTCTGCAAACTCACCCTTTTCCCTTGTTACCTCACATAACAGGGTTAAGATTGGTCCTACGTGTCAGATGCGCTGTCTCCAAAAACGAAACAATCCGATGACTGCTAAGAATTGAACACCCCAATACACACTGCCACGCACTGAATATAAGAAGATACAAAACCATTGACGGGCAGTCGGGCATCTTTTTAGCGAAAAACTACAAACGAGTCTCCGGAAGTCGGCCATCTTGTTACCGGAAGTCGGCCATCTTTTTACCGAAAAACTACAAATGAGTCACCGGAAGTCGGCCATCTTATTACCAAAAGTCGGACATCTTTTTACCGGAAAACTACAAACGAGTCTCCGGAAGTCGGCCATTTTGGTACCGGAAGTCGGCCATCTTTTCAGCGGAAAACTACAAATGAGTCTCCGGAAGTCGGCCATCTTGTTACCGGAAGTCGGCCATCTTTTTACCGAAAAACTACAAATGAGTCACCGGAAGTCGGCCATCTTGTTACCAGAAGTCGGCCATCTTTTTACCGGAAAACTACAAATGAGTCTCCGGAAGTCGGCCATTTTGCTACCGGAAGTCGGCCATCTTTTTACCGGAAAACTACAAATGAGTCTCCGGAAAACGGCCATTTTGTTTCCGGAAGTCGACCGTCTTTTCAGCGAAAAACTACAAATGAGTCACCGGAAGTCGTTCATCTTCTTACCAGAAGTCGGCCGTCTTTTTTACCGGAAAACTACAAATGAGTCACCGGAAGTTGGCCATTTTGCTACCGGAAGTCGGCCATCTTTTTACCGAAAAACTACAAATGAGTCACCGGAAGTCGGCCATGTCGTTACCGGAAGTCGGCCCTCTTTTTAACGAAAAACTACGAGTGAGTCTCCGGCCATCGGACAAACTGAAAGTTAAAAATTTAAGAACCCCCAATGTCCCCTGAGCGTAGAAAGACACCATGTGGGAGATCCTCTGATCTTCGCCAAAACCTGACAATTTTCTCTCTTACTTCATAGATTCATTTAATCACTCGTGTTGGAAGGGACCCTCAAAGACCATCTGGTCCTTCCCTCTACCTAATACTATGGATTTGATGTTCTAACACTTTCTACAACGGGGGGAATCTACCGCTTCTCCTGGGAGACCATTCCAATCTTTTACTGTCCAGATGGTGAAAAATGAACTTCTTATGTCCAATCAGAATTTCCCCATTACCTCTTATCCATTAAGCCCCACCTTACCTTGTTGCTTGAGCACCAAAAGAGAGAACTGTTGCAAGACGAACCTCTCTTAGGGCACGGCCCTCCAAGGTCCAAACAGGTGTCCCAGCAGAAACTCATGAAGAGTGCTCTGAGTCTATTGCCCTCAGGGTTGCCTAGCCTGGCTCAGAGCTACTGCTCCGGGATCAGCTAACCTCTCTGCTGGCTTGCTCAGGAATGAGCTGAGATTGTGCTCCAGGCTTCACCTTTTATTGGCCCCCTAATCCTGCTCATCTGCAGTTGGGGCCCGCCCTAATCAGGCACAGGTAGGCTTAACACAAGCTCATGCCCACTACCTGGCAATTAGTGGCACCTGGTTGCCTCATTTCACTACAGAGAACATGGCTGCTTCTGGTTACAGGAGGACAAAAAAAGAACATAGAGTGCAGCTGAGTAATGGGGAACATCTAAAGGCCCAAAATAGAGAGTGTGTTTGGCTGCTTCACATGCTGTTTCCAGTTGCTGGAGGACTGGTGTCTGTCAGCAAGCCAGCAAGCATTTAAATACCCATTTACACATCCAATATCTGCTTTGACCTATACATCAGCTTTGATACACTCACACAGACTCCCTGGAGCAAAATATCCCCTGTCCCTCCTGGTCCCACACTCCCCCCTCACCTCTACCAGACAGCCTGACAGCCCTCACAAGCCCTTTACCCCTCCCCACTGTAACTCCAGTGCTTAAAGCACATCTATGAAGACTATTAGGCAGGATTTGTCATTACATTCGTAACATCAAAGCAACGCTCTTGCTGGGGGCAGGAAAAGCTTCCATCCTTCCTTATTCCACTGCTGGGGTAGAGAACCCTGTATGGCTGCCTCTACTTGTATCACGAGAGACACCTACACACACACTGCAACAGTAGCGGCCTCGCATCCTGCTTAGACAGCAAAGCTGAAAGTAAAAAAATGATGCTTGAAAGTAAAAAAATAAATTCACCATCTGCTCGTGAGGTGTCCACATGTTTATACATATCCTATTTAAATACTTCTACAGGCAAGTATTTCACTTCCTTTCTGCATTCATGTAACTTGTACAACTGTTCACTGATACCATTACATTTTCTATCTCAAACACAGGGATAATTTGACCAGGAATTTTTGTTGTGTTACACAACCGGGATAGCTGCCCAAAAGGAGATGCTACCAAACCCCCAGGGAAATATCCCATTTAGAGAGAGACAGAAACATAGTACTTCAGAGCACTCCATCAAAACACCAGCAAAAGATACCTGCAGCATCCATTGTCTATTTGTTCAAAGATTTAGAATAGATAATTAACTAAACTGGGTAATATATGAGATCTAAAGCATTATGGGGTCTCTTAGCGTCTAAACAATGCAGTTTGTACTTTATACCACTGTTTTTGTTACATTTATGATACTAAAAAATCTGTGATAACTCTTTGGCCTTAATTTTTGAAGGATGATGGAGAGAAGGGAGCGTAAAACTGTAGGAGTCAAACAAATCCCCACTGCTGCAGTATATAAACTTAACAAAAAGGCCTCTCTGCTTTGTTAATACATCTGGATGTACCAAAACGTGCAGAGGAATGCATTTTCATCATCTCAACTGCTGCAATTGTGACCCACAAAGCCAGAAACACCATCAACCTGAGTAAGATGTACTGTGCTTCCATCTTGAGAATGACTTTCTCTTTTTTTTTTGAAGGAGGAAGGAGTCTTGTTGCTGGTGACTTCCACAGACTCTTTTGGGATCTGCTCTGATGGAGAGTTTCCAAAATGCAACATCTTTGAATGAGAGGCATTTCTGGTTTGGACTCTCTCTTCCCATCTTCTATCAATATTCATGCTGAAGGGCAGTTGTTCCTGGTCTCCCAGCTTAGCTTGCAGCAGGCCAGGGATCAGATTCCTTCCTCAAGAAAAGGCACATCAGGTAACTGGTATATTTCTGCAATCACCAGGCTCGTCTTCATCTTCCACAAAGCAGAGTGCCACCAGGAAGCATCCGGAAGAATCCTACAGGTTGACAAACCTCTTCTGCAACAACCTCCTTCACCATCCCTTGAAGTACTCGTCATCCCTAAAGACACCCCCCAAGTCATATAGAAATAGCACTTAAGGATGCGGCTTAAGTTCTTGTCAGTGTTGGGTTAACGGTTGGACTCTATGATCTTGAAGGTCTTTTCTAATAGAGGTAATTCTGTGATTATCAACATGGGCTTCCCCTCACCTCCTCTGTACCCATTCGATGCCAGATACTGCATCTGTCATTGCTTGTGGAACCCAAGCTACACCAAGAGACAAAATGACAGTTATACTTGAAGGAAGTCACCAGCTCCATGTTCATCCTCACTACTACACCAGCTCACCTCAAATGCTCATCCCATCCCAAAAGTGGCCTACAAAGTTCATGTAAAAAAGTAACTGCTTCACTGAGTAGCCAAGTTATTCTCTGCTCTTTGACACTGACCTTACCTCGGACTACTTGCTATAGTCAGCAGCTTTGTCCCAGTGAGCCTGCTTACAATATTTGCAAAAAACAAAAAGAACGTACCAAGCAGCTTGTTGTTCTGAGCCCCATTTAAAGTCTTAAAGATACCAAGATGCTGCCTCAAACAGCACCCTGCCTGCAACAATTCCCATCTCTTACTCCTTTACCTTGGCAATTTGCATATGCAGCATCTGCAATTTTCCTATTGTCACATGGTGACTACAATAGAACCTATAAGCATCAACCGATGCTTCTAACTTCAACAACACACCCAAAAAATAACTGCTCTTTGGTCCCACTAGTCATCACACACCTCACCCCCGTCACCTTCAGTGACTATCCCACTTTGCTTACTGCTTCTACCTTCAAAATGAGTTAAACACACACTGTAATCAGGTAGCTACCCGAAGCACAATCCCTCCAGCACTACACACTGACTGACCTGACTGCGCTCTGCTCCCTCGTTTCTTCTTACGAGCGCATATTCGTCCTTTGCATCTGAAAGAAAGTGTTACACAAGTCACTGGAATGCTGAGCAATGGACAGACAATTCCAGACATCTCAATCCTAGTTAGGAAACCCATCTAGAGTACTACTACCCTCATGCCATTAACAAACACAGCCCCAAAACTTTAAACCCATACACGTACAACCGTTAACTACTGAGAGGGTCAGTCTCCTGCACTGCACAGGAAAAACCCTCTCATGAGGGTCCCATCACCTTCAAACACCATCAAAGCAACTGCCCACCCAGCCTGACTATGGCTGCTCTACCTAAGATCACTGTAAAATTGTGGCCTAAAAACGCAAGGCACACAAACATCACCAGAGACCCTTATGGCTCTTCAATATCCCCACTCTACACTCTGGGCAGAGCAGCTCCAGGCCAAACACACAAACACAGACCAACCCAAGACACACCACTGCAAACTACAAGATGAAACATTAATAGAAAACTCCCAAAAAGAATTACTCTGGGCTCCAAGAAGTTGGCCAAGAAGATCTACAGGGATGCAAGGGTGAGGCAAGGAGGCCCCATGGTGACATCAAGTGTCATAGAACACTTCCTGTTACAATAATTACTCTTCAAAATAACATATCAGATGTACAAGAAGACTAGCATCAAGACCTAAGGGCGCAGAGACAAGGTTGCAGATATAGAAAATTCATGACCAGGGATGCTCATTCATTCATAAAGAATGATTACAAAAGATGAATATCAAGAAATCTGCAAGATGCAAGAAAAGAAGGAGCCAGATGGCAGTATGATGATGATGACTAAATGTGTTCCACACCATGGGGATGATGTTCAATATTACTTGTCCTGTGAGGGATTCTGGAATTCAAGACCTGTGGGCAATAAGACCTACAGCGATGCGTCTGCAAAGAGAGGGAATGAAGCGACGGATGCCCGAGAAGCCGCCTTCAAGACCTGAGGACGCAAGGATGCGGGGAATGAGTCCCGCTCAGGGAAACTGGATGGACAGAGATCAGATGACAATGCAATTGAGAATGACATTACAGAAGACAACCATCAAGAAACTTCCAAGTCAAGAGACCGATCTGCAATTTAGACTCGTCGTGCGGAATAACACGCTGCTGATTAGCACCGTGCTGAGCAGGAAAGGCTTTCCAGGGATGATGCCCAAGATGCAGGACTTGCTCTGTGAGGACACAGAGGACCATCAAGGCCTGAGGAAGCTCTAAGACAACAAAGACTGACAACACAAAACACACAACCCCACAGACCGAGGCTGGAGCTGCCCTGCCCATGCTGGAATCATACTGAAAAGTAACCTGTTCCCTTCACCCACCCAAAGGGGGCTGCTCCCAGACAACCCTCTCCCCTACACTAACTTCAAAACACCACCTGCAATTCCCAACCTCGACTCCTCTGCTCAGCCCCTCCCCACCCACCCCTGGGCTCTCAACTTATCTTCAAGAGCGATAGCAGCACAAAGCCATGGTCAGTAACGAAAACCACATTGTTTGACTGGGATGTGCTTCCAGTTGCACGGTTCCTCTTCATCCCCTATATGTAGAAAAGGAAAAAAACACAACCCACAGATCACAAACAGCGCTGGCACAAGTCCCACTTAAGCCAACACACGCTACTTCCGCTGCACTCACCTCCTCGAGGGAGCCCCACGGTATACCACACACCTTCTTGTTCCAGAGTTGAACGCTATCGCCACCATTGATTGGGGCACCTGAAACACCAAGAAAAAGAGTTCCTGTTCTGCTGATCAGAAGTCACCAGCCCCATGAACCCTTCGCTACCAACTCAACTCAACTTCAGTGCTCATCCGGTTCCAAAGGTGGCACGCACAGCGCCTGCAAAAACAAAAGGAAACGCTTAAGTGACTTGATGTAAAATACATGGCTGACCCAGCCCACCACCATCTCACCTTCTCCAACCGCTCCTAAATGTGTGTCTTTGTCCCTCCAAGGATGGTTGTGGCACCTGCAAAAGTCAAAGCAAAAGGCACATGCTGAGGTAGTGCCTCTAACAACAGCCAGCCCTCTGTGATGTCCACCTCCTGCCCCTTTACCTCAGCCTCTCACCCATCTGCCTGCCATCCTTGCGGGGTGCCAAAAGTAGGTTTGGAGGACACCTGGAAAACACAAAAGGTGATGCCAATGCCTTCAATGACAATAAAACACCTGAGAAATAACTGCTCCTCCAGCACACCAGCCTTTGCTCACCTTGCCAGAGCCACCTCCGGAACAGATGTTCTGCTTCCTTGGCTGCTCTCACCTTCAAAAGGACAAACAGACCATAATGGAGCCAGGTAGCCAGGAGAGGGACCTTCACTCCAACACCAAGCTCTGACTTACCTTTGGATGGTGCTCTTCTCTCCTCCCGCTCTTTCATGTACATTCTTGTCACATGGGATCTGAAAAATGGTGATACACAAGTCACTGGAACACTGCTCAACAGTGCTGGACTAGTCCTTTAGGTCTCTTCCAAAAAACCCTGACCCTACAACACTGGGAAGAGCAGCTCCAAGTCAAATACTCAGACCAACTCCAGACACAGCCCTGCAAATCATGAGACTTGATCTCAAGAGAACACTGAGTAAGAAGAATATCTCTGGGATCCAAGACTGTTGGGCAAGAAGACCTACAGCAATGCAGTTGTGAAGCGAGGGGCTGAAGCAACAGATGCCCACCAACCCAGGCTTCAAGACCTAAGGATGCAGAGAACAAGGGCTACCCTGCAAAAATCCATGACCAGAGATGCTGATTAATATGGAAAAGTGTTTCAGAATACCACCATCAAGAAACTTCCCAGATGCAAGAATAATCCATGTGTTTAACTTGTCATGAAAGAAAAAGATGCTGCTGACGAGTAGTGTGCTGATGAGAGAAGACCTTCCAGGGATGATGCCCAAGATGAGGGACTTGCTCTGTGAGGACAAAGAGGACATCAAGGGACGAGGAAGTTATAAAACACTCAAGACAGATAACACGAAGTACACACCACCACACACAAAAGCTGGAGCTGCCCTGCCCACACCAAACCAATGCTGTAAACTCATCTGCCCCCTTCACCTGACCAAAGCAAGCTCCTCCCAGACAACCCTCTCGTCGATTCTAACTTCAAAACCACTCCCTGCCACTCCCAGCTTTGTCCCTTCTGCCCATCCCCAGTCCCTCCACTTATCTTTGGTGGTAGGAGTCCAAAACCATGGTCATCAAGGAAACACAAAACCATCCACAGGGATGTTCCTGCAGCTGCAAGTTCCCTGTTCATCATCTGTTGAAAACAAACAAACAAACAAACAAACCACATCACCACACATAATAATTGTCACCAGAAATTCCAACGTGAGCCAGCACCATCCTCTTAGAGAAGAGCCAGCTTCTCAAGAGTCCTGTGAGGTCTCACCCACCTGCTCATCACAGAATTAGGCACTGCAGGACTCATCAATGAAGGGCACCTAAAATACACAAAACCACTGTTTGGCTTGAAAGAAGTCACTACCTACATGAACCTCCTAAATTACCACCCCAGCTTACCTCCAACACTCAGCTCCAAAGGTGACAAAAACAAAACACACACAAAAAAGAAACAAGAAACAAAAAAACCCAATCTCACACCAAAAAAACACCGGCAAAACAAAGAGAAACACTTAACTGAATTGACATTAAACACCTGTCTGACCTGGCCCACAACCATCTCACCTTCTCCAACTGCTCCTCTACACGTGGTTTTGTACCTCCAAGGCAGTGTGTGGCACCCGCAAAAGTCAAAGCAAAAGCCACACGCTGAGATATAGCCCCAATCAACAGGCAGCCCACACAAGGCTTTGCTCAGGAAACTTCAGCACCCCCTCTGCAACAACTCCCAACCTCAGCAATTCAGTTCAGTCCCTCAACTTATCTTCCTGAGCGATGGTGGTTTTGGATCTATGTCAAGCAAAACACCACGCTGTCTGACGGGCATGTTCCTCTTCATCTCCTACAATAAAAAAAAAGGAAAATCAGAAACTGTCACCAATAAGGTGCACTTCAGCCATCAACAACCACTAATACTACACACCCACCACCTCAAAAGAGCCCTGTTGGGAAACTGTCTGGAAGAAAACAGACGACATGTGAGCAATCCTGACTATTTAGCTTTAGTTAGAGTAAACTAAGGGCCTTGAGACCCAGTTGCAAGGTTACTGAAAGATGAGCTATGGGAAAAAGATAAGGGAGCTGGCAGTAGAAAAGAATAACAACAGGATAATGAGGTAGCCAGCAGAAGTTCTGTGAGAACAGAATTTGTGTCCAAGATACAGCCACCTGCAAGATATCGTTATATAAACGAAGGCTCTATATAAAGCGAGTGTCCACTGTTAATAAATGACTTTGCTTTAACCGTACTGGTGACTGCGTGTCGTCCCTTAAGCCTCCGCGGATTTTTTCCCACAGAGCCCCACCCAGTTCCACTCACCTCCTCAAACCAGAGTTGAATGCTGTGGCCACCACCTGCTTTGGACACCTAAAAGACCAAGAAAAAGAATTACTGTTCTGCTGATCAGTATTCACCACCTCCATGAACCCATTCTCTAGCACCCCAGCTCACATTCAATGCTCATCTGGTTCCAAAGGTGGCACGCACAGCACCTGAAAGATAAGGGAAACATTTAACAGAGTTTATGTTAACACATGGCTGACCAACCCACAGACATCTCACCTTCTCCAACTGCTCCTCAAAGACATGGCTTTGTCACATGGCTCAGCATCTCCCGATTTCCTGCCGTGTGGGTGTGGTGTTGCTACTTGAAATTTAAATTGGGGCGTCCCCATGCTGCAAAAGTAGGTTTTCTGTAATTACTTGACTGGTCGCCTGTCATCCCATGTGACCATCTAGTAACCGTAGCTTAACTACGCATTATTTGAACCTGCTTCCTTTTATTACCCTTGTTCTTGAGTTGAAAGTGAATAGTCTGTGTCAACTCTGTGTCCCACTTCAGCTGTGCAGACAACAGCGTGCACTGATTCTTTGTTTTCTACCAAAAGAGGTACTGATAAATTAAAAGCAGTCTCCTGAGTATTACTCAAAGAACCGTGTGCAATAACTGACAGCAAATCTGACCTCAGAGAACAGACGTGGCTTTTAGAACTGTCGCTGTGTGTGACACCTGCAAAACTCAAAGCAAGTTGAGATATTGCCCCCAGCAACAACCAGGCCACTGTGATGTCCATCTCCTGCTCCTTTACCTCGGCCTCCCACCCATCTGCCTGCCATCTCTTTGGGGTGCCAAAACAAGGTTAGGAGTGCACCTGAAAAAAACCACAAACAACAAGGGATGTTCAAGACCAACCAATAATACAACACCTGAGAAGTCACCACTCCTCCGGCCCATCAGCCTTTGCTCACCTTTCCACAGCCACCTCTGGTGTCCATGTCCCACTTCGCTCACCGCTTCCACCTTCAAAATGACAACAAACTATAATGTGGTCAGGTAGCCAAGGGAGGCAGCTTCCCACCAACTGCACACCCTGACCAACCTTTGGATAGCGGCCTCCTCTCCTCCTCCATCTGTTTCTTGATGGTCATTGACAGGTGGGACCTGAAAAACAGGATTATGCAAATCACTGGGAAGCTGCTCAACACCGAGTCGGTCAGGTTGTGGCGCTTCCCATGGCCCCTGATCCTACACAGCGGGCAGGGCAGCTCCAAACCAAACACTCACAGGCACAGACTGACCCAGGACAAAGGCATGTGAGTCACAAGACTCAAACTCAAGATAAAACTCGCAGCAAGAAGAGGGACTCTGGAATCCAAGACTTTTGGGCAATAAGACCTACAGCGATGCGTCTGCAAAGAGAGGGAATGAAGCGACAGGTGCCCGAGAAGCCGCCTTCAAGACCTGAGGACGCAAGGATGCGGGGAATGAGTCCCGCTCAGGGAAACTGGATGGACAGAGATCAGATGACAATGCAATTGAGAATGACATTGCAGAAGACAGCCATCAAGAAACTTCCAAGTCACGAGACCGATCTGCAATTTAGACTCGTCGTGCGGAATAACACGCTGCTGATTAGCACCGTGCTGAGCAGGAAAGGCTTTCCAGGGATGATGCCCAAGATGCAGGACTTGCTCTGTGAGGACACAGAGGACCATCAAGGCCTGAGGAAGCTCTAAGACAAAGACTGACAACACAAAACACACAACCCCACAGACCGAGGCTGGAGCTGCCCTGCCCACGCTGGAATCATACTGAAAAGTAACCTGTTCCCTTCACCCACCCAAAGGGGGCTGCTCCCAGACAACCCTCTCCCCTACACTAACTTCAAAACACCACCTGCAATTCCCAACCTCGACTCCTCTGCTCAGCCCCTCCCCACCCACCCCTGGGCCCTCAACTTATCTTTCAGAGGACTGGCACTCCAAAGCCGTAGTTAACCAGGAAAAAAAAACAGGAGCATCTCGGGATAATCCTCAACTTGCAAGGTTCCCTTTTGCCGCCTGCATTTAAAAAAATAAGAAATAATGAAAAAAAAAAAAAAAAAAAAAAATCAAAAAAAAAAAATCACACCACAACACCAAAACAAACAAACCAAAAAAAACCCCACACATAACCACAACACCAAAACACCTACCTGAATATTCTGCAGTAAGTCCAATATTTGCCAGCCCCATTCTCTTCCAAATGCCCCCGCTTCACAGAAGAGCCCTGCAGGGTCCCACTCACCCACGCTTTCCAGAGGTGGATGCTGTAGGCGTCGTCATTCAGGGAACCTAAAAGGCACACAAAACTACTGTTGCGCTTGAGAGGAGACACTAGCTCCCCAAGCCCTGCACTACCACCTCACCTCCAATGCTCATTCAATTCCTGGAACTTGCTAGCATCATGCCAGGGACAGGCTCCCATCAACCACCCAAAGGGGGCTGCTTCTGGACAGCCCGCTCTCCTACAGTGACTTTAAAACCCAACCCTGCGATTCCTAACCTTGACCTCTCTACACAGACCCTCCCCAACCATCCTCCCTTTCTCTTACCTTTCAAATGTCTGGTGCTCTGAAGCACTGGACAGAAAAGTAACCCGCATCAGCCGATGGGAAACTTCCCAAAACCACAAAGTTCTTCCTCGTCACCTGCAATAACAAACGGCAGTGCCACCAGAAACAGGACGTCAGCTAAATACCAACCTCTTCCACAAGCTCCTCGTAACCCCTGTCTTACCCTGCTCACCTCCTCCTTCCACACGTTACGACCACCATCGCTTCTAGCACCTGAAATACCAGGAGACACAAAATCACTGTTCCGCTTGTGAGATCGAGCCTCCTCGTTACCATCCCGTCTCACCTCCAGCGCTCTTCCCCCTCCAAAGGTGGCACGCACAGCACCTGCAAAACCAAAGGGAAACACTTAACCGAGCTGACGTAAAATCTCTGGATGAGCCAGCCCGCAGCCATCTCACCTTCTCCGACTGCTCCTCAACGCATGGCTTGGTGTGGCACCTGCAAAAGTCAAAGGAAAAGCCACATGCTGAGGTGCGGCCTAAAACAACAGGCAGCCCTCTGTGATGTCCACCTCCCGCTCGCTCCTTTACCTTGGCCCCTCGCCCATCTGCCTGCCATCCTTGCGGGGTGCCAAAATGAGGTTCAGAGGGCACCCGGAAAACACAAAAAACAGGAGATACCAATGCCTTCCACAGCATTACAACACCTGAGAAATAACTGCTCCTGCAGCCCACCAACCTTCACTCTATGGAATGCTGCTCAACACATGAACAATTCCACTAAGGCTCTTCCAGGGACCCTTGACCCTACAATGTGGGCAGGGCAGCTCCAAACCAAACTCTCAATGCTGAGGTCAACCCAATACACAGCGCTGCAAACCACAAGACTCGACCTCAAGGGGAAGCTCACAGGAAGATGAATGATTCCAGGTCCCAAGACAGCTGGGCTAGAAGACATCCAGGGATGCAACCGTGACGCATGGAGGCTCCATTGTGGCCCCAAGAGCGTTGAAGGGCATCACCTTTTAAAAGAAGCTACTTTCTAAGCTTACATGACAGGTAAATGAGAAGCCCGGATTCAAGACCTAGGGATACAGGGAACCAGGCCCAGTTTAAGAAAATCCACAATTAGAAATGCTGATGCAGTTAGGAAGAACACCTCAGAAGACAATCTTTGAGAAAGCTATGATACACAAGACTGTTCCACGTGGTGGATTTGTTATGCAAGACAACGCATCACCAAATGCATTGATAAGGTGTTTCAGAGCCTAGGGATAGTGCCCAAGGTGTAAGACTTGCTCTGTGAGCACAACGAGGACACCGAGAGCATAGAAAGCTCTAAGACAACAAAGAGAAACAGCAGAAACTACACACCACCACACACAAAGGCTGGAGCTGCCCTGCCCACATTCACATCATGTTGGAATCTAAACTGGTCTCTTCACCTGACCAAAGAGGGCTGTTCCAGACAGCCCTCTCACCTACACTATCTTCCAACCCCCTCCCTGCAATTGTCAACTTTCCCCCTCCCTGCCCAGCCCTTCCCCACACCTCATTTTTCAGAGGGCTGGGCATCTGAAACCATGGTCAACAAAGAACGCCACATCAGTGGGCTGGGATGTTCCTGTAGCCACAGGGCTCCTGTCCATCATGTGCCATGAAAAAATTCCAACCAACAGTACCACCAGCAAGTGCCATACCAGTAACACTCACCTCTTTTAGAATGCTGAACTCCTCCAAAGAGCCCCTGGGTGTTCCACTTACTCTCATTCTAGAGTTGAACACTACAGCTGTTACCACTTGGGGAACCAAAAAACAGCAAAACAGAGAAAACAACCACTGCACCAGCCAAAAGCCCCCAGCCCTCCTCCTCTCCCCTGCTAGAGCTCCAAGCACAACACAACCCCAAAGCAGACTGAGGTACTCCCTAAAGGTGGAGGCTTACATGCCTGGGGCCCGCCCCACTGCCCTTCCCACAATCCATTGGGAAAGCCCCCTCATCAACCTGACTGGCCACACCTGGGCTACCCCAGCCCCAGCTGGAGCCCTTCAGAGAACATCATCCCCTGCTCCAGCCACAGCTGGGAGCTCTGTCCCCTGGGGCAGCCAACCCTGCCCCCAGCCCCTCCCCCAAAGCAGGAAAATATTCATTTAGAGTCCTCAGAAATCCCAGTAGAGTTGGAGACAAGGTTCAGAGACTGAACTGAGCCAGAGAAATGAAGAAAAGGAAAGAAAAGGAGAGTGAGTGAGGGAGAGAGAAATTGGGAGGGGTGGGAAAGAAGGGCATGGCCACACCCATAGGGGGAAGAGTAAAAGGACAGGGCCACAATGGCAAGAAGGGGACAAGGAACAAAGCCACAACCAGTGCTGCCTATGAGCATCACACCAGCCACTGCCAACCTCTTCAGCACCCGAGTCCTCAGATCCCCCATGGTGCTGTGCTCATTTCAGAATCATAGCTGGGGCTATGATTTCTTGGCGTACAGAAGATACCAGCAAGACACAAAATTCCTGTCGTGTTTGTCAGAAGTCACCTGCCCCCTGACCCTCCTGGCAACCATTCCAGCTCACCCCAAAAGCCCATCCAATCCCAACAGGGCCTGCGCAGCACCTTCAAACACAACTGGAAAGTGCTGCAGTAAGCTGCCACAAGTTACTTTCCCTTGGCTCCAACCTGACTGAATACCACACCATCTGCAAAGCCCACTCATGGGTATGGAGCTTACTGAGAGCACATCCCGCTCAGTGATGCAAACCCCGCCTGTTTGGGTATGAACACGCCCCTTCAAGTTAGCCCCGCCCTGCTTCACGTGGACACGCCCCCTGTCTGATGCAAACCCCACCCCCTTTGGGAATGGCCAAAGCCCTTTTGTGTTAAGCCCTGCCCTCCTGAGAAATACACCCGCCCTGTGTAACACAACCCCCGCCCCAACAGTCAGGGTGCAGACACACCCCTTCTGGCTTAAGCTCCGCTCTTTTCAGGCATGGACACGCCCCTTTGATGATGAAAACCCCGCCCCCTTTTGGGTTTGGCAACACCCCTTTAGGTATAGCCCTGCCCCTCTATGGCTGTGAGCACGCCCTCTGCCATGGAATACCCATCCCCTTTTGGGTGTGGAAACGCCCCTTTGAATAAGGCCCGCCCTCTAGATGTGTCCATTTTGTGTTAAGCCCAGCCCTCTTTTGCATGGAGATGCCCCCATGTGATGCAACCACCACCCCCTTTGCATCAAGCCCCACCCTCCTGGGAATAAACCAACCCCTTATATGATGCAAAACCTGTCTGGGATACTTGTCAACACACCCCTTTCGTATTAAGCCCTGCCCCACGCCCTTCCCCCCCCACCTCTGAGTGGACACAGCCCCTTTACTTTGAAACCCCACCCACTTGGGGCTTGGACACGCCCCAATGGGATCAAAATGCCTCCTCCCTTTGGGTGTGGACACACCCCTTTTGTGTAAAGCCCCACCCTTTTAGGAGGGGACACTCCTCCCCTCTCCTCCCCCTCCCCCCCCCCCCCCGGTTGTCATGCGCACCCCACCTTTTACTGCTGTGGACATGCCTCCTTTGGATTAAGCTGCGCCCTCCTTTGCACGGACACACCCCTTGTGTGCTACAAGCCCCGCCCCATTGGGGTGTGGACATGCCCCTTTGTCATAAAGCCCCGCCCTCCTGGGAATAAGCACTCCCTTTGTGATGCAATCCCCTTCCTCTTTCGGTGTGAACACACCCCCTCTGATCAATACCCCACCCCCTTTGGTGTGGACACACCCCTTTTCTGCTAAGCCCCACAGTCCCAGGATGGACACACCCACACCCTTGCCCAAACCCACCCTCCTTATGGTGTTGACACGCCCCCTTTGCCGGTAAGCCCCACCCTACAAGAAATAAACACTCCCTGTGTGATGCAAACCCCAACCCCGTGGGTGTGGACATGCACCTTTTGTGATAAGCTCCACCTTCCTGAACGTGGACACACATCCCCATGTGGTGCAAATCCCACCCATTTTGGGTGTGCACACGCCCCTTTTTTGGTATACCCCCACCCTCATATGAGTGGACACACCCCCTGTGTAAGGAAAGCCCCTCCCACTTTGGGTGTGCACATGTCCCCTTTGACTATAATCCGGCTCTTTTGAGTAGACACACAGATCTGATGCAAACCCTGCCCCTTTTGGCTTTGGACACACCCCCCTTGGGTAAAACCCCACCCTTTTCACCCCCACGTGGCACAAGCCCAACACACTTTTGGTGCAGACACACACTTTTTTTAATTCCAAACATCTTGAATGGACACAGCCTCCGAGTGATGCAAACCTCACCCCCTTTGGGTGCAGACACACCCCCTTTGACACTGAGAACTAACCACACATACAATGTATATCTGGAGACCTACAGTACAAAGTCAGTATACTGCCAAACAGCAGATACAGAGCCCTAGAAAACCAAACACCAGAACAACGCATTTGTTACCTGACGGGCTTTGAGACTGAAACCCTGAAGGAGGCACAGATGAAATACAACATAGCGCTGCCGTGGAAACACAGTTTGCTAGACGAAAAGGCGCAGGCTCGGATGGTCTCCCCGAAGGTTCCAGAGTCTGTTACAACTAATTAAATGTGCTTTCCCCTTACCTGAGAATGCCTCACACTGCAGTGAGAACTTGAGAGCATGGTCCAAGCGAGCTGTCTCTGTGAGGGCACTGACAACCACATTGTTGAGCAAGGTAACGCAGGCAGTTTAAGGCCTGCTCTGTTAGCAATTGTCTTAATGGACTTCCAGCAGACCTTAAATAATAGACAAATTTTGCCCAAAGGAACGCATCTTAAATAGCAATTCATCACATTTGGAGCTTGCAGCAATTGGAAAGGAGACCAGCAGACGGGGGGGATGTAGCAGTGCCAATCTTTCACTGTATGGGTGGCAAGGATCACTGGTCCTTAAGCACCACCTAAAACAGCAGGCTGTGTTACACCTCCACAGCAAAATACTTTTCCATTGTGAAACTTCATCACTCTTTATTTCCACAAGGGTTTCATTCCCATTTCTAGACTCTAGTTCCAAGATGCACTGGAGAACACATCATTAAGGTCCTGCAGACACAGCAGTGGACGTGGCAAGGACAGGAGGAGATACATGCTTTGGAGGGGAGAATGGCATCAGTGAGGCTTGGGTTTGGAAATAGAGAGAATGACAGTGAGCAAAGCCCTTTTTTAGCTTGCTTAGCTCCTGAGCCCTTCTGGGAAGTTCAGAGTCACGGAATAAATTATTTTGCAAGCCTTTTCCCATGGGCTAAATTAATCCTCCTCTGTTTCTAAGGGTCATCTGTAATTATTGTTCATAAAAAATATTTTGGTATTAAAAAATTAAAGTTCTGGGGACACAGAAATTCTTAGAGACCACTACATAAAAGAACTATATATGACATATATAGTACATATTCAATGAAGACAGTAAATCACACAGGTTCTTAGAAAAATTATAACTTTTTTCGCCAGAGTTATGAGCTTTTTTACACTTCAATTTTCAATAAAGCTAGCAAAGCATTTGACAGGGTATCTTCATAACAAAGTGCTCTTTGGAGTGTGATAAATTAATATGGGACAGAAAATTGGTTATTATTAAAACAACATTTGATTGGTGTGGATGTCTAGCTATTCCCCATGCAGGCTCAATGTCATTATCTAAGAGATGCTGCGTGATTTCAGTAAACTATATATAAAAATCTGCAGGGCAGGGAGGGAGGTGTTGCGTGAGACGAATCTCACCGCCAGGCTCTGGAATCTGTCCCCCCACTTCCGGGACCACACCCAGCCTAACCCGCGCATGCGCACCAGGGCCAGCCCTATCCGGGCACAGGCGGGGCGAGCACCGGCAGATCTTGGCACCTGCTGCCTACATTTCCCCCTTTTTTTTTTTTTTCTTTTTTTTTTTTTTTTTTTTTTTTTTTTTTTTTTTTAAGTTTTTATGGGGGAAAAGATGACAAATACGCGAAGATCTTAGATGCGTGGTGCCTCGTTGTTCAGAGCCGGCGGTACTGGTCTGCAGGGAGAGGTTGGTGAAGACGACGAAGCCGCAGAAGCTGAGGGCCAAGGGCATCATCTGCGAAGCCTGCAGGCTCTTGGGGGAGAAGGCGCCGAAAGCCTGGCACATACAAAGGCCGAGCCAGGTGACGGCGAAGCGCACCAGGGTGAGGCCGAGGCTGGGGAAGCCCAGCTGCACGCACAGCCACCTTGGCTGAGGGGCTGCCCCTCTCTCTGCAGCCTTCCGTGGGGCTCCGCGGCAGCCGGAGGTGCTGCAAGCCGCGGTTTCTGCCCCATCATTTTCAGGTGTTTCGACTTCCTCCAGGGGTGGCGCCGACGGGGCCACGGCTGGCGTTCTCTCGGGCTCCCCCCCCTCGGAGGGTGGTGCCGAGGGGGTCACGGCCGGCGTTCTCTCGGGCTCCCCCCCCTCGAAGGGGGGTGCCGAGGGGGTCTCAGCAGGCATTTCCTTCGGGGGGAATGCCTCGCTCTTTCGTAATGGAGCCGCGGCGGTGGCAATTGCCACTTCTATTTCGGCTTTCATAAAAGCTAATAGATTGCAAACGACTCGCCAGGTATTGTCCGCACCAATAATGTCGTCGTTGGTCTCCTTATAGTGGAGACTTGCCAGCAGACTATGCACCTCCCCCCGGAGGTTCCAGGCGGTCTCGGGACCCGGATAGCGGAGGGGTTCCTGCCCTTCCGCCTGGGCTACAATCTGCTCGGCAACGGCGGTGCCGGTAGGTTTGCTTGTATAGGATCCCATCATCGGTTTTACTGATGTCGATGTCGAAGAGAAGAAAGGGTTTCTCTTACCCGAATCTTTCGGGGTATCGAACGGTCTGGGGAGAAGGGTCACTTTTGGACGAAACGCTCGGGGAGACGGTTTAGACCGAAATTGTTGCCCGCATTCTCCACCAGATGTTGCGTGAGACGAATCTCGCCGCCAGGCTCTGGAATCTGTCCCCCCACTTCCGGGACCACACCCAGCCTAACCCGCGCATGCGCACCAGGGCCAGCCCTATCCGGGCACAGGCGGGGCGAGCACCGGCAAATCTTGGCACCTGCTGCCTACAGGGGGGGAAGGGAAGAAAGAAAGCAGAGATCTTTAAGGATTCTAAGATCACAAAACAACAATCCATTTTCATTTGCAAAGAACATCTCCCTCTCTATAGGAGGTAGGCACTGCAATTGCTGTGGGCCATAGGGTACCTATAGGGTATCTCCCTCTCTCCCTTCATGGCATGCAAAATGTTGGATTTCTGCTGTACCACCCACACCAAGATCTAACCTTGTAAAAGCACTGGCTGTAAAGTTAAGAGGCCTGAATTCAGACATCACCTGAGGGAACAAGAAGATACAACTCCTGTGATGGATATGGAATGGGTAGAGGTGCCAAGGCAAGTGAGTAAAGCACTAAACAGCTCCAACTCCGAACACATGCTCTTTCTTCTTGCTTCCATGAGCCTCTTCAAGTCTTTTCTAAAGGCCAGAGTTAGCTAGGGCTGGTACCACCTCTGAGCCTCTGGACAGTATGTGTGTTATGATGCTGTATGTATGCTGTATGCTGTGGCCCACTGGAGAATGCCCTGGTGCACACTGATCTGCAGCCTTCCTTGTGCAGACCTCAGTAGCCTAGGGAAGGGACAGGCTTTCCCAACCTCCTCAGACCTGCTCTACCCACTGTGGTGTGCCCACAACTCCAGGTGAGCAAACAAAATCTCATCAGCTGCTACCATGACAGAACAGTTACTTCAGAAAACCACCAGGAACAGTTTCTGGAGCAGAACTGAGATGGGACAGTGTAATGTAGAGGCCAGAATCCTGCAGACCAAGGAAAGTTCTGTTAAAAGACTGTATGCATTTGCTGCTAAGAGGTTAAACCATGGACTTCAAGATCAAATCAGTGTGTAGAACAAAGTCCTTAACAAGGACTGACTAAAGTCATACTTGAACAGCACCACAGAGAAAGGAAGGCAAACAGTACTTTAATTACAATGATACTGAGCTATGTGATCTGAACCAGACCAGGGAGGCTGATCCCAGAGGAGGATGGTGATACCTAGGGAATAAGATAGCCAGTGTTTATATATGCGAAGACAGCAATGACTTAAAATGGGAAGCCACTAAAGAAAACCCATCCAGATTTAGAATCCGTAATAGAGTTGGGAAATGGGCAGTTAAAGATTCATTAATCACAGAGATGTGGTTCTCTGCAGACAGGCAGGACACTATCTGTTAGAATTTACCGATCATAATGTTACCCCAACTGCTGTGATTAGCAGCATGCACTTCAGCTAAGATGCAAAAGACAAACCAAGGCCATGGAGATGAAACTACAATTTCACTTTGAGAGATGGATACCAAGGAAAGAGTGGAGACCAATAAGTAAGAGCAGAAGGGGCAGGAAGTCCAATATGACTGCATTTAGCATCCTCAACTAGTGTTTATCTGGCTGCTAAACCAGAGCCAGACCTAAGTCCTAACCCAGCAGGTTTAAAGGGATACATGTAAATGGCAGCCACTGTTCTGCCAATGCCATTCCAAGCCTCCGTGTGACAATTCTGTAATACAACTTGAATACGTCCTCCTACTCCAAGGAACTGCATCACCAGCCAGAAAAGATGCATTTTGAGCAGGTTTAGTGCTGGTTCTGGTATTGTCTACCGACCCTGTGAAAGCTGGAATAAAATTACTAAAACTGTGATGTACAAATCTTTTTATGAGTCAGCACCTAAAAGAATTATTGAAGTATCCTATTAAAAAGAAATCAATTATAAGCCAAGACTAGTGAAAACACTGTGTTCATGCCAGGGAAGGTAATTCAGGGATTCTCAACACACACTGGATTTTCTAATACTCAGTAAGTATATAAATATACTGCAGCAGAACCATTCAGGAGTTATTTTTTCCCTTTTCAGGTAAACAGGCAAAACCAGATGCTTTTTAACAAATTGTTATTATCCTCCCACCCTTCTTACTCCACATTTTTAATCATCCTGAACCTGAAAGTATAACTGGTGACAAAGCAAAATAAAGCTGTCTTGCTTTCTCTTTGAATAAGAAAGAAAACAGCAGACAGTGACTGTGCACATGCAATTACATTTCAAAAAATGTGCATTTGGCTATAAAGAGAAAGACATTCATTATGCAGTTTTTAAATTTACAGTATTTCTTAAACTAAAAAAAAAAAAGGCTGACACTAAAAAAATAGAATGTAAATACTTCCATAAACACTTTTAAGTAACGATGCTAATGAATGCTATACTATAGTAAAAATCTAATACATCACATCAGCTCCTGGCACCTAGATTATGATGACAGAACTTCATTAACTAGGAGTAAACAGCAATTATCTTATTAAAGTAAAAATGTTACCTATTTTTTTTATTAAGGAAACATTCATTTCCTTTTTCCTTCCAACCAGGCAAACACTTGAGAATTTCACACATTTCAATTATCATAAGGTACCGACACTTGCTTGGTCTTGTATGTCCATGCCAAAAGTTTGCATGGTTATAATCACCAACAGTTTCCAAGACCTCATGCAAATGATTTTTTCCATTGCTGCAGGTATTACTGTTCATAGCTCTGCGTTGTGACTCAGTTAACTGATGCACTTATCACCAAAATCAAATGCCTCTCTTCTCTGCTCCCCTAGGTCTGAAAGTTCTTGTGGCTGCTGGAAACATACCCTTCAGGCAAACTATGCATTGTAGGAATTTCCTTTTTTGGATCCCGGTGTGGTCTAACTCCCACTTGGAGCTGTTTTAAATCCAACTATGGTTAAGACTATTGTTAAAAGGTAAACTGGTTCCGTACTTTTCAATGGTGTTCGAAAGGCTAGGTTCAGTGTTATCCTAAGTGGGTGCCAAGAATAAGTGTCAGTCCTATATTCTGATCAAATGCTGACCAGTGGAAAGCAGCTGCAGATCTACACAGATGGAAGGAAGTGGTACTTGTTGACACTGCTTTGATTTTGACCCAATATAATTAATGTACAAGCATGGGAAAGAATAAGGATCATGCTTACACCAGGCACACTTCTCATAACTTCTGCCTTGACTTCTGCAGCTAGGAAAAAAAAAAACAAAACCTTTCAAAAAAACTTCTACATGTATCTCACGAGTCTTTTTTCCCCCAGCACCAGCTAAGAGCAGGCAGCACAGCTGGAGCCCTGCTCTACAGTCCCTTGCATGGACAGGAACCTCCTCTGTCCCAGGCTAAACACTTGTGTTTAATGTTTTGCTACATGAGAAGCGATCAATTTTTAGTTTTTCTGGTATTTGTTTTAATTCTACTTTTTTAATCTGACACAGTTGGAATAAAAAAACTATACAAGAAACTAGTATCTTTAGATTTCACTGCAGCACTAGGAGTAAATGTCTGCAACAAGGAACCCTACCCAACCACATCTGATAAAATTTTTATGACTCTTGCAAAGCACGCTCTCTGATGTGGCAACACCAAAATTCTTAAGTCTTTGGGACAGCTGAGAGGGACTAATAAATCTTTATTTTTATTACAGACTTCACTTAAGCCATAGTCTCCTTAGATAAAGGCAACATTTAAAGCCAATGGAAAGTTTAACAGCTCTAGAGAGGTGTTCTATAAAAAGTGAAACATACAGGCTACAAAAAAACAGAGCAATGGAGTAAGATAAGTTTTCTTAATACCCCCAGTCAAGAGTCTGACTATGGAACGGTCAAACTGACCACTGACATCAAAGGCTGGTTAAGGTAACAACAAATAAATGAAATTCACATTGCAATGGATGGGCTTAAAGCTCTTCATAACAACAAGAGCAAGAAAGTTTAAAACAGCTCTACTGCATTTAGTTTTTATAGCCTAGCAGAGATTCACATCTTGTTTCCAGAAAGAATTAACCTTTTTTAAGGGAGTGCTAAAACCCGAACAGCCTTCCTGAACCCGACCAACTGTATGTAACTATAAAGACATGTGAGTGATGGAGATACACGTTGCCTAGCACATAGAATTTATTGCTGCACATAAGCTTGGCTATAAAGATTAAATACACTCTTACAGAGGACTAGATGGCTCAGGGGTCTGAGAATGATGTTAATGCCTTTCTCTTGTAGGCTGAAATCCAACCCAGATCAGCAGCAAGCAATGCCGCTACTGTCTCACGACTGTTCAGCAGACTATGGGAAACACAAGCATGTCATTAAAAAGTACAGCTCCAAACAGACCTTCAGTCAGACAACAGACATGGCTCAAGAGAGGCTGCAGGCAACTGTGCAAATGACTCTTCATTGACTACCCCTACACTGGCTAAAGCTATGAGACTCAAGACCTTCATCCAACACCATGTCTGCTAACAAATGGGAAGACTACTGTTCCTATTGTTTGTGTATGCAGTAAACATGAGAAAAATCTATCAACACTTCTATTTCTCTCCGATCTGATCCCAGTTTTATCAGTCTCCCAGACCTGAGCAATAAATTAATGTTTTTCTTCCATTTACGATGAGCATCAAGGCTTTTAAGAAGTTGCGTTTTTCTGTTACAGACACTAAACACTGAACGTGCTTACATAAGCTTCATAATTTGCAGGCAATCTTCTTAATGTAGTCTTTTAAAAAGCATAATAAGAACAACATTAGTTTGACGTCACGCTCTCTCGTTGTGCAGCAAAATTAATGGATAAAATAATTAACTGCTCCTTTTCATCACCCATAAGCCTCATGAAAAGGGCATTCAATCCTTGCAATATATCTTACAGCAGATTTCAAAAATTCATACAGTATGTATGATAGAAGGGGAAATTAATCAGTGCCACATCTCTGTTTTATGAGTCACTGTGGTTCCTCTGATCATAAGGGAAATGTGGAAGAGAGGTGGAGTAACTCACATCTGACAAAAGAAACAGCTAATATTCATAACCATCTGGGCAAAATGCATGTTATCCGATTGCTCTGCAGGAAGTAATTTTCAGAGTCTCATTTTTTGATCTGCACTTCGAGATTTTTTTTTTTTTTTCCCCCCTGCACTTAAATTACAATGTTGCATTGAATGACAGACATCAGCCAGGCTCCATCTGGGAGAGTAAAAGCTGGTATCACCCACTCCTCCTCTTGATCTCAGAACAAGACTGTCTCTCAGATCAGTACTGATCTGGGCATGGTTCAAGTGTGAAAATTTTAGACGTGGTTCTGGACACTGTGCAAGGAACAAAAGAAAAAAAAAAAAGAAAAAAAATCAGCCATTGATGCTGATTCTGAGCTTTAGAATCAAAATCTCATGCTCTGTAGGAACTGAAAGTGAGAACACTTAACAACTCCAGAGCTTCTCCACATGCATAAGCTTCCAACAGCCTTGCAACTCCAATGCTTCTAGTCGCTGAGGCACTTTATTTTTCTTTTAGCTTCCTTTCAACAAACGTTCATCTGTTAAGGGTATGTTGAGGATTTCCTACTGTCTATTTAGTGCTGCAGGACTTTTAGCTGTATGGTGTAGTTACTGTTTGTATTGCTAGCTGTTAATTTGTGATCGAAACCCATGTAACACAAGACACATACAAGCCACTTGTGCTTTGAATAAAAACAAACAAAAATTGAACAAAAACAAGCGAACAAACAAATAACCCCCAAACCAGCCAACTAAAAACCACAACAATGAAGACTGCAGTGGATTTGCAGGTCATCACCAGCATATTGAACTCCTGGGCATAAAGTATGCTTATGAATATGGAAGTCCAAGTAAGGGCAAGACCTTCATAGAAGGGTGAGAAGTCAAAAGAGACAGGATTTTTATATGGACATTTCCACATTGGTTACTAAAATGGCTCAGTGCAAATTGAGAAACCTGCCATGCCAATATTTTTTTCCATATTCATCCTAACATCTAAGATCATTACCCTAAGGTTACAAAGCTACTGATTTGAGATCCATTTCTCTGAAAGACAAGACATTTGCTACCACAGCAAAGGCTACAGACAACAGGCAAGAGTACCGTTGGTGCATCATAGATCACCTTGGCAAGTATCAAGCTCTTCCCCAACAAGTTATTATTATGCAGATGTCTTCAGCATATTCATCTTATTATACCAGTCCTCAAGAGCAGTTTTCTTAATCAGGCATCAGGGTGGTACGGACAAAGGCCAGAACTCTGAACAGATATACTGGAGGAGGGGGCACTGCGGATATTATCCGATTGCCATGTTGCATAAAATTTCAGACTTTACTTCCCAACTTCACATGGCTCTTCTTTCATCCTTTACACTATCAGCACTTTCCCGAATTCTCTCTGATGATATCTCTTGCAGATGTAATGACACCTTCTATTATGGCTGCGGAAACCTAAATGCTGGGCTTCCTAGAGAACCTGCTACATGGAGAAACATTTCTGCATGTTGCTAGACAAACAGTTCTATGTCTGAAATCATGAAAGTACAGCTGAGGAAGCACTCTGAAAAAGCAATGTGTTGTACATGATATGATGCATTGCTAGATGGGTGCTGTTCCAGTAGAGCTAAATACTGAGCACAGTATCGAGCCAGAGGGATTAGACAGAGAAAAGGTAATGAAAGGCATGTGAGTGGATACCTGTCATAGTGCTCCGAGTCCTCTCTTTGGAAGCTCATGCTCATCCCACACTGGGTCTAGGGCTAGCCGAAAGCATCCCAGAAACACAGGGAATAATAATTTATTATTAATTCTGTCCTCAAGGTCATAAAATTGGCATAAGAAAATAGACCATTTCCCAAATACTCATTCAGCCTCAATGTGACCAGGTTTCTTGCAGCTGCAAGTACACAATAGCAAAGAAAGCAACAGCACCCAGAGGGAAGCCCAGGTTCATTTCCCTCCCACCTACACTCAGTGTGGTCCAACCCATTAAGACTTATGAACCTTTATGTCTTCCGGCTGAAGGCAGCATACTGGCAATCTGTGTGTGGTGTGTGATGTGTGACAAGGGAGGGCTTGCAATGAACCAGATCTGAAGGAGTAAGTGTGCAGCAAATGATCTTTCTGGGCAAGGCTCAGAATACAGAGCTCACCATTCAGCCACTGAATTTTTAATGCTTTATACAAGGATCTGTGGCAGGGTTCTACAAAGCAAACCAGCAACAGACCCTAAAGGAAAAGCTGCCTGTCTTCCCCAGGTTCCTTCCATCAGGTCCCATCTTCTCCTGACTCAGCCTAGCAGTTTTTGAAATAGGTCAAGTAGGCCACCAGAGATTGCATAGGGGCAGCCTTTTTCCTGCCTGATGCATTCCCTGAAACAGCACATTCAACACTTTCTACCCAAGACTAATATTCACCGGAGTTCTCCCTCCCTGTAAACAGCCCATTAAGACAAACTGATGGTATTTTTTAACCCTTTCATCACTCAACTGAAGTATTTAAAATGCACAGAAACATTTCATAAAACATACCATAAATCTATCCAGAGTGAAGACCATGAAAAAACAACTTTGATGACAGATAAATTATCAGCTGCATGTAAGTTATTGTAGTTTAATGTAGTATCAGCTTTTCCATGATCAAGGATATGGAGAAATGCTAATACTGTATGTCTCATAATGAGGGTGGGTGGCTGTTCTACCTAACAGTGTGTTTTAGGAGAAAAACAAGGATTTAGTTCTAAAGGCCTAGGGTAGCACCTGGGAAAGGGAGGTTAGAGAGCCATCAGATTTTTTTATTTTATTTATTTGTTTTTGGGGGTTTTGTGTTTTTTTGCTCTGTTTTGGTTTTTCATTGTTTTTCTTGATATAAAGTACAGAACTTCACTTCCAAACGTGCGGTCAAATAAGATGATAAGAATATGGAAGATGTAAACATATATATATATATACACATATATATATATATATATATAAAAGAAGCTGTATTTTTTAAGTGTGCCTTTATCTTTTTAATGGGAGCCTGCAATGCACCCATGAGCAAAGATAAGAGTTAAGGAGTTTCTAGACCCTGGTTCCACATGCTGGCCACATTAATTCATTACCAAAACAGCAGAGAGATTTTATTCTACAGCAGAAGTCAAAATTTATCATAACAAACAGAATGGTACTTTCCCTAGAAATGTGTCACATTGCTACAGAACTTGTGCCTGCCTTGTATTTGTAGTATAGTCAAGATTTTTACTTTCAGAGCTATTGCTCCTGAAAACCATATTCTCATAATGTTGCAACTTTCAGACCTCTGAAAAAAATAATAGGTTTTTGAAGAGTATGTGGATGGATTATATCTTACTTCTGTTTTACAAAACTATTGTTTAACAGAAATATTAGAAACAATGATACAGTGAACAGAAACATTAGATACAGTGCTCCTCCAGTGCAGTGACAGTTCAGAAAAAATGAGCAGCTTTTCTAGAACATTTTTCATTGCTTCAAGAATCTAGGAACAAGAGCTGTGTTGCAAAATTTGTGGACATTGTTTTCAGAAACATCACCTCCCAGCCATGTCTAGTATGTAGTAGCAAAGGAACATTCCCATTATTCACCTCTGTCTCACAGTAGAGAAGGTCTGCCAGTGAGTTCTTCCAAATATAAATAGCCTTCAAATGCCTTCAGAGCTCATCTAGAGATGCTGGGTGCTAAATCACAGGAGCTGCAGAGACCTACCTGCCTGTACAGTGATTGTGCACTGTTCCTGCCCCTCTGCTATGTTCCGCATCCCTCATTCTGGTGAAGCCCTAGGCTGAATTTTTGGAGAATACACAGGGAAAACACTTGTCTTAAGTAGGAACTGAACTGAAATCCTAGATGGAAAATCCCTTGGTCTTAGAGGAACCTGCAACATATGTCTGGATTACAGAACTGCAGCTGTTTGTGAACAGCCCTACTTCTATCTGCACCTTTAATTTGTACTCAATTTTGTTCTGCCAAGACAAAGCAGCACATGAAGTAGCCTCTTGAAACATTCAGATTGCAATTGAATGTCATTAAAACCTTCCTCGCGTATTTATAATGACCCTGCCTAATGCCTGACAATATTTGCTGTTGCCTTCTACTGTGTTCAGAAACTGCCTCAATGTGTAAATATGTTCATAAATCAAAGCAAAGCCATTAGATTATGAAAACAGAGGTCACTGCAAAGGGAACAGTCAGCTCCCAGTCTTGGCTGTGAAAGCTCTGTCCTTCATTAGGAGGTGTTCAGGGAACTTTCTTCCCTTTAGAAGTCATCTGTGAGCCATTTATATTCTTATGATGCTAAGCAAACCTTCTTCCATGCCGTTTTAGGGGGCTACAGACATATTCATTTCATTACCCTCAGTCAGACTGTGAGACAGCAAGCAGAGACAACCTGTTATTTGATCCCACCTTTCATAGACAAGTCAGGGATGAGCTGGAAATTTGAGCTGGAAGTCTCTGAACTTCCTGTCTCTCCTTTTTTCCTGCCTCCACTGATCCCCGCCTACCCAGATCACACTGCTTAAGTGCTGTCCCCAGCACAGTCTGAACAGAACAAAAAGTGGGTCTTCATTCTTTGCCTTATTACAGGCAAGCGACAAGAAATGGCAGGTAGACAGCCACTTTACTGAATAATTACTAAGATGCCAGCTGTAAAAAATACAGTACTTTTTAGCTTCTAGGTTTTGTTTAGTTACCCATGTTTGCCTAAGAATAAAAACAAGAAAATAACCTTTAGCAATGCCAAACACATTTTAAAATGCCAACTAATTACTGCAATTGTTACAACTGGAGAAAAAAAGGAAAAAAGCAACCTGTTATTTTTATGGGCTCCTTTGTCACATCTGTGCTTAAAATAAATCACCAAAATAAAGTTTTAAATTGAGTTTATGGCTGATGGTTAAGCTTTACAAACGCTTAGTATTTCAGTGCTATAAGGAAGGTAGTGCTGAACATAGGTGTTTGTGAAGAGTGATACCAGATAATAAATTACTGTAAAGAGAAACTCTGAACAACCATAGACTTATTGCACATACCTGCTTACCTGGGCAAGGCAGGTGAGCAAGTTACCTATAATGGTGTCGGAAATGATTTTGCTTCCAGTTTTATGAAGTAGCTTTTATCACAGGAAAAAACAAAAACAAACAAACAAACGAAAACCACCGACAACAAACAAAAACCAAACCAAACAAAAAACAGGCACGGAGGCTGAAAATGCTATTTCCAAATGAAAATGAGCCGATATCACAAGCTCGCTTTGCTTCGCTGAACCCTGATGGCAGTTCTGTTTCTGCCACACACCTCATTATTTAGCTTAAAAATTCATGACTTCCACTGTGAACTTGCTGGGTCTTGGCAAAGGTATAGAAAAGGCTTGTGATTATGCTAAGCAGTAAATGGCTGAACTAACAATCGTAAGAACTAACATCAACCCTTCCATTGCCATTTCATAGAGCTCTGTGTTGAAGCAAGGCATGAGACCTATATTCTTATCTGCTCTTCTGTGAAAGACAAGATTGTTGGTATTCATCTTTGTCTGATATCATTTAGTTTCAGAGGCTCCATAGGAACCAGCAACATTAGAATAATAACATATTAGTAAATTGCTTGTGGCAGAAATTTTATATAAAATCTCCTTAACACATTTAGTATCTGGGCAGCAACAAGAGCATGATAACTGAATTAGACTTCTAACAATATTCTGACAATGGGTGAAGCAAATAAATCCTTTAAAACAAAAAGTTCTCTACCCTGCAGTCACATCTGAGCTGTCAGTAGAGAAATCTGGTCCATCTCCTTCATGAATTAGCCTCTCTATTTATGTACTGCTTTTCTCAGTGTTCCCATTTGCCACAAAACCAGGTAACTTGGCTTATTTTGTTCTGGCATTATAAAAATTACTACTACCATTGCAAATGATTCTAAGGGAGATAACAGTCTCTTCCATCAGATCGTGTCAGTTCCTGGGGTGATTAATATTTCTGTCTGCAAGAAGCATTATATAATTTAGAGAAAGGATATTGCTCGGCTCATAGGCTGTTCTTCAAGCTCTGTCATGAGTGCATTGTGATCTACCATTTACACACCTTGAGATGCCTCATAAAGCAGTAAGAATGAACCCAAATTTAGAGAGATTCAGATCTGGGAACTAAGAAATCTTGACAGAAAGATCTTCCGGCTGTTGGGTCCTCTTCATCACCCACATCACATCCCCCCCGACTGTTGCTGTCTTGCTTTCCCTACCTGTGATGCAGATGGCAGCAAGATTTCTGCATGTATGCCATCCCTGCAAGGATGATCACAGGCAATCTGCAGGCTCCAAAGCACCACAGGCATCACAATTGTATTCTACATAAATACCACAATGTGTCTGTGGGGATGTTACTGTATTTTGAGACATTTCACCTCAGCTCTTTGGCAAGAATTGTCTAGAATGAACCAAGAGTACAGAATCATAGAATTATTTTGGTTGTAAAAGACCTTTGTTCTCATGAAAACAGATATAATCTAGCTATCCTAGGAAGACTGGTGACCTACTCACACTAATCTAATACAGACTTGAGTGGAGTAATCTTTGGTTTTATCACAAGCCATTCATGGATGAATGCTCAATACAAGGTGCACTTCAATTTGTGCTCACTATATACAGGACGTGGGTTCAACAGCAGTTGCCAAGGCAAACCCAATGGCAAGTCTTGCTTCCACAAATTCTCACCTGTATCTTAAATGACAGCAAAAGTTTTCTGATTTTCCAATCTGGATTAAAGCAAATATTCAGACAGATCGGTCTTCTCAACATCAAAGCCATCTGGCTCCTATGCCTTTAGTGCATACTTGCAGATAAATTAGACTACCTGTTTCTCAAATTGTTGCATCCAAAGATCTTTGGGGAAGCAGTCAAACCTTGCAGACATCATGAAATCAAAGATGCACAGTAAAGGAGTCAGGGAATCTAGAAGAACAGGCGCCCTGCCGTTCACTGACAGGCTGGATGCAAACGTTGGGACATCTTAGGTAAGCAAAAGCAAGAGTCAAACACTGGCTGCTGAAAAAGCAGTTGTTTTGATCAGAGTGGCAACAACTTGTACCAGGCCTCATATTGCATGTCACTGATAAATGCAGATGCAGATTTGCATATTCCAGGCAGTCATCAACTAACTTCAGCAACCCCCAAATGGTGGCTATCAAGGAATGAAGCTTTATGAGACCCTAGTGATTGCTTTGCCAAAACAGTTTAACAGAAGGTTTCCAAAGGGTCCTCAGAAGACAACATGAGTGAAGGCATATAACATCTTCACATGTTATTGTAGTGAAAAATGGAAGATTGTCATAGAAAGCAGGTACTTTTACAGTACACACATCTTTTGCTGACAACCTATTTTTTTCCAGCAGAAGAGTTTTTTCAGTCAGTAGATTCCAAGCTGAATTCTATGTGGTGGTTTGTGAGGCTGCAGAAATAAAGCTCTATGACCAGCCCTTTCTGGAGTCATATTGCCATCAAAACATTTTTCAATTAAGGCTTTGATAGAAAGGTTACTTGGTTGAGTAATTTTCATATGGAAAAAGGGATCCAAAAGAGTTTGGGAATGATGGACCTAGGTGAAACATTTGTAAAACACTAAGATGTAGAGGACAAATTATTTGGCAGCTATTATAATACTCCACAAAACAGCATTTTCACCATTTGGAAGAATCCCTTGTTTCAGATGCACTTTTTCATAAGACTACTATATGCACAAACACCAGAAGCCAAGAGAGAATTACTTTTGTCTCTAGAGGTAGGTACATGCTTTTCCCAAGCTGATGAAGATGAGAAACACATACTGCAAAATCTCTTATAGAAATTGCTAACAGAAAAAAAAAAACTTAGTTGCATAAGATGACCATTCAGAGATGGAGCCTGGTCTGAAAGTATTAGAAATCAGAAGAGGGTCTGCATCTTATCAAGCTTGATCTGAAAGGTCTCAGAAGAGCTGGAAAAATGTGAAGGCTTTCTTTTATCCTATGGCTTGGATAAATTACTTCATTATGGAAAATAAACCCTGTTCCAGCCAGCTGTTATAATTTCATCCCCATCCCCCATGCTTATCTCCTTTGAAGTTGAACAGAATGCAGATTTCCAGAGACAAATGTGAGCTCCTCATGCTTTCTCAGCTCAACGGTGTGAATGAACAGCCTTTCTCCCATATGTAACCTAACCACAAACCTCACAGCTTCTCCAAAGCAAGCCACAGAGTCAGCCAAAAATGCTGTAACAGAGCGGTAAGGAAGGTGCTGGGAGACCTAAATGCTGTTGCTGGGAAAAACACATTTCACTCCTCCACACCAGGATACTACAATTATTATCATCACTTCATGTGTGGACAGAGACATTGCCAACATACTTAGAAAGTTCACTGCTATCTTTCAAAGGTCACACTGCATACAGCATTGCAGAATCAAAATAGAAAACACAAACGGAGAGCAGAAATCTTGAAAATGGGCAAAAGTAATTACCACCTATATAAAGCTTGTATTTTTAAGGTACTAAGTAGCAAAGACAGTTCTGAAGCTCAGATGCAAAATTTCAAATCTGATTTGTGTGCCTTTTTAAAATTGTGTTCCATGAAAACATATGAGTCACATTCTTACACAGTATGCCAAAAAAAGAAATTGTAACAGGAAGTATTTGTTCCAGGAAAAGTATTATTTCTCTTTTGATTTTCGAAGTTTCTTTAGGGCAGCATATTCATCTTATTTTCTTTAATTCTTCTTTATAAAAAATATCAGTGTGTACAAATTTATATTTTAACATTTGGACTTGATAATCTCACAGGTTTTTTCCAAGGAACATTATTCCATGTTTCATATACAGTAACCATATGTATGCATGTACCTGTGCACACGGTAATGCGTGTATGTGTGTAAAGGCATAGATAAGCACATTTGTAAATGTCTATAAACAGTAAGATATTAAATGTATATTCAGATACTCAGAAGCATCAAACCTGGACTGTAAACTAACAAAAGACAGGCATTATGAGGTAGTTCGGTATCCAGGTCATACCAGCACAGGAAGACAATATGTATTAGCTATTAGGATCAGTCCTCAAGCTGACTTCATCTATCAGTAGTTTAACTAAAAGTGAGTACATGATACCCAAAATGAACGAATTATAGCAGCACACTTCTGGGATTTGGCTTGAAGACATAGGGCCACATCCTCTTCTGGTGTACTCCTGATGAAGCCACTGGAAACCTGCTGAGAATAAGCATGTCCTGCTAGGACACAAGAGCTATGTACTTACTCAGTGTCAGTCTTTCACCCCTCTGGAGGGCACCAGTTCATCCTGATCTTTCCAGGAGGCTTACAGAAGTATCCAGCTTGCCCCTTATATGTGTATCCACTGCCCTTAAAGGCAGGTGACATAGTTCATCTGCTGCAGTAGAAAACCTTGCAGGACTACACAGCACCTCCCTCCCTGTCCCTGGATCCTACAATAAAGAACAACTTCAGTAGCCAGGCTGCTAAAAAGAAAAAGCTGTGTAATTCTTTCCAGGAAGAGTCGTTTTGTAATTCTGCCTTGTAGGTAGAGTCCACTCTAGGATCTATCATGCTATGTCATTTTACAGATGTTCTGCTCAGAAAGAGCTTAAAACTGAGCCAATAGCAACAGAAGTAATAAAAATATTGGTATTAACTTCCATTTTGTATAGGATATCAGCTCTTTGACAATTTGTTAATCCAGTTGAATAATCTGTATCTGGCCTACATGGGATAAGGGGGTGTCAGTAAAATTTCAGGAGCTTATTTCTGCTATAAAAAAGGATGGATGATACAAATTGGCAAGGAACTTGGCTGGGCAAGGGGTTCCTACAGGTAAATCATATAGATCAGGAGACTTACAATCAGAAAAATAAAAAGCAGTGAAAAAGGATGGAGACAGAGACAGGAGTGCTGACTCAGTGATGTGCAGGAAAGATATTGCATGAATTTGAAGAGGATGGGAGAAAGGCAAAGATGGCCCTTTCTAGCTTTATTTCATGGAGGCCACAATGGTAGAACATGAAAATTACTAAATTTGAAAATAAGAAGGCTACAGTAACCAGGAGAGAAAGTGCTAGGGTTAAGGTAAGTCTCCTTTCTAAAAAGACAGATTAAAAAAAAACTTCCTAGAGTAAAAAAGTTTCTGCAAAACCAAGTCCCAATTCCCTTGTAGCATCTATAAATAGCCTAAAATCTTGTTTACGGTTGTATTTTCTATTTGATGGAGCTATTGTCAAAGAGATCAGCAACTCCTTTCAGTTCAGAGACATTTAAATTTAGCAGCAGGAGGAAAAAGAGGTTTGTTGAGTGTGGAATCCACCCCTGCTTCTCCAAAACAATCAGAAACAGGAAAAAGTAATCAAAAGGGAGTTTTAATGAGTTATAGAGCTATTGTTTACTGGGGAGGGCTGAAAACCCAGAGCCCAAGCCTGGAGGACCTCTGTGACCCTGCACTGCCTCTTGGTGGCAAAATATTTGCTTGAAATTACGTCAAAACAACACAATGTGTGTGTCTGAAGGCCAAAGGGGTGGGGGTGGGGGGACATTGAGAAAAATAGTGGAAATTCCCTGTTTCTCTGAACATACATACTGAAGGTTTTCCTTGAAAAACAGAGTCATAAAGAGCAGCTGTATTTGCACATTTGAGCTACCAGGGGCAGTGTCTGGGGGGCTGGGGCTGCCTGGCTGACCAGGATGTGGGCATAGCCCCTCGCTCCACAGCTGCCAGGCCCTGGGGGATGCTGGAGGTACTGGGGGGTGTTGGAGGGTTTTGGCAGTGTCGGGAGTGTTGGGCTGTGGGTGATGATGTTGGGGGTGCTGGGGGTTGCAGGGGGCTGGCAGGCAGTACTGGGGCAGGGCTGGGTCCAGCTCCTCGGGAGGCTGATCAAGAGCTGCCCAGGGGTGCGGAGGCTCTTCTGGAGAGGGGCTGAAAACAGGAAGGCAATTTTTCCAAGGAAATAATTATACAGGAGTGCTGAGGTTTTTGAGGAAGGAGACTTTGCTTTCCCAGAATTCTCGGGAGGTAAAAAAGAGCGACATAAATTCAGTGCTAAAAGTGACAGGATGATGTCCCTGTGGTGCTCACTGCAGTTGGTGAATGAGAATCCTGCTACACTGGCCTGGTTAGGGAAACCCCTCTCTGCCCACCCCTGACGACTTCTTGGGTGGAAAACTCTGCCAAAATGCTCATGGCTTGCATTTAATGCAAGCTACATTCCACGCCCCGCTAGCCTTCAAAAAACATTTGAGCAGAAGGAAATCAACAGGTATAAAAATAAGCAAAGACATGAATGTTTCCTAGGGAAAAGAGGCACATTACAATGAACAGTAGACCTTTCCCTGGAGAAAAAACAAGAGCCCTATGAAACCCCTCAGACAGGACTCAGTGGTGAAGGGGATGCAACCTGTAGGCCTAAGTCATGTAAAATGAGGGATGACCTGCTTTAGCCACACACTGCATGACCCAGATAATTTGTTTACCTGTCCATCAAAGTAGCATTCCCAACACAATGATACCACCAGAGTACGAGCCACATCCACAGAGAAAGCAAAAGAGGTGTGATGGTCACACACAGCTGACCTATCTAGGCATTCATCTCCTGTCTTGTACAAACCACATTCATACCAGTTGATGGCACCAGGCACAGCTTTACACCATCCCAGGAGGTTTCCTTGGCAGTGGGGAAGGGAGGAAGGGATACTGTGTTGTACACTCTGTGGAGCTAGATAGAAAGAGACCCACAGCACCTTCCAGGTTAACAGTCCCAATACAAATTTTGGCTCTTCTAATACCAAGCTAAAATGCAAGCTTTTTCTTTGCGTATCTCACCCTGGCCAGCACGATGTCACTAAGAACCCTCAACTTTTGTCATTATGGCACAAATAATCAACCGAAGAAAACAGATGAGAAGTTTTACTCTAAAAGTAATAGGGAATGATACTTAAAGTTTAAGACACACTGAAATCGCTGTTGTTTTTCGTACCTGTTCTACCAGACAAACTGTCAGACCAGACCAACTATCTTATTTCACCAGTTTGTTTAGCCACCTGATTTTATTTCACTTCTAGCTTTGTAAAAATTCCCAATAGACCTGTTTTATCTGCACAAGATCACTTAATCTCACATATGGCTTTCCAGGGAAATGTAAAACAACAGCTTTGTCTAAAGTAATTTAAATGAGTATTCACTCATATCGCTCCACCAAGAAATGAAAATATTTTAATTAGAAGAAAATATTTTAATTAGAATAAGAAAATTATTTATATAGAGCAAGACCCAGAATGCGTAAGGTCAGGCTACAAGTAAGAATTTAAAAGCAGAAAACACCCATAAGGAGACTTCTAAAGTGGACAGTAAAATTCAGATTCTTCAGCTTTTTGCAAGGCCACTTAAAAGATTTTTAGCCCATGAACATTCACAGCCCTTACAGCTGCTACCGGAGCTGTAGAGAGTTACCATTTTTGCAGGTCAAGTTCAAATGAGCTGCAGTTGGACTCAACAAAATTCAGGCCCACTGACTGCTCCTTAAAATTTCGTACACAATAATATGTGCTTATACATTTACGTGTACCCACAAGATTTTCTAGAAATTGTGCAGCCATGAGCAGTACTAAGATCTACTAAGGTCTTCCACACCTGTAATGAGCATCAGTATGTGTAGTCTCATTCGGTGTATCTATACAATATGTATTAAGAAAAAGCTCACCATGGTGTCATGCACGTGTTTAAACAAGACCTAGAATATTTCTTACAAGTTACCCTATTAGACATACGATCTACAATAAATGCTATATAAATGAGATAATACTACACAGTTTCTCAGCTTTTACCATGCTAGTAACTTTAGATCCATTTCTGAATTTGGAATCCAGTTATAGATTTGCACATAAAAACCAATACCTGTTAAAACATCATGTTTATATGCACAAACAGATGCCTAATTACAACAATTTTTTACACTTATTCTTCAAAACCATAAGCCCTCACAAGAGCTTATTCATCTGACAATCTGGAAAATGCCAGCATGTCTCAATATGTTATTTACAAATGAAATGCAAGTCATAATTTCAACCTCTGCAGCAGAAGAATATATATGTATTTTTACGCCAACAGAAAAAATAGCTGTCGTTTCCGTTCTTGATGAAGGAAAACATGTTTTGCCTTGTCCTAGACATGTAAGCAAAACTGGATCTGGGAAAAAAAAGACATATAGTAAAAGGCACAATTACCCCCACCTTCCTCATTGCTCACTCCTGCAATTGTGGAAAGCAAGGAAGTAAAAGGCTGGTAGAGACTGAAAAACATGTTTTTCTTTGAAAGTCCATCCACAGATATATTTATCAGCTGTATACATAAAATACACAAAAAATAATATTATTTTTTTAAAAGCCAGAAACAAATAGGTCCTTTTTTTCACTGAAAAAAATTAAGGATGTATTAAGTCCCTGCTGTGAAAAACATGTTTTTTATTTGCTGCTTGTGTTTTGTGTTTTTTTACTGCTCACTTGAGGCCGCTTGCTGCTTTAGATCTGCCTTACTATCCAATGTATTTTTGGCTCCAAGTCAGCTGCAGTCCTCTTTTTCCAAAGCTATCCGTGGAGAAGAGAATCTAGAAATCCACCCATTTATCCAGCTGCTGTAAATAATTTGATGGTAAAATGACAAGCCAAGGATGGGTATGTGGGCAGAGACAGACTGTGTCTGCACCATTGAGAGTGGCTGGAGAAGTACAACTCCTGGCAGACTGCCCTCAGAAAGGTTCCTGTGTTTGGAGGGTGAAAAAGCCTCAGTGGGAGTGATTCCTGCAGAATACACCAGGTCCACAGCCTGACCATAGCCAAACCCCAAACTCTGGTTTCATGTAAGTAGACTGGCAGGTCTCAGTGTCCAGGATGGTCTTGTGGGTGTATAAAGACATCATAAACTAGGAGCTAAATTCCTCTTACAGTGCACAGTGAGTCTTAGAAACAGATCTTTCTCTTTCCATACTCTCACTCCCTTCATGTAGCAAAAGAAAGTTGCTATGTAGCATGTAGCAAAGACAGTTGCTCCCAAAGCAATACACTTGTTTACTGAGCCCTTGCACACCATTGCTCAACAGGATCTGCCAAGAATGGAATTAAACTCTTATCCCACAAACAGGTGCCCAAGGAAGAAAAAAAAAAGGTAGAACAAAGTCCTTTTCTTTGATTTTTCCACCCATTTCCTCAGTGCTCATTATGCTGAAATCACAAAACTTTCCAGGACTGTAGAGTCCTTCATTATGGCAACAAAAAGGACACATTTGGAGAGATGCAAAAATTTCCCACAACTAGCAAGACTTGAATTCTAATGGCTTCAGCAAAGAGGTGTGCAGAGCACTGCAAGAAATGTACAGGCCACTGTATCTTTGCTGTAACTACATGGAAGTAATGAGCTAAAACCAATCTGATACACAGCTGATTCCATCATTTTTGTTGTACTAAGGCACACAAAAAACATCCTCAAAATGACCATAAAAAGGGTCTGGTTCAGCCACAGTTAGATCAAAGTGAAGGTGTCCAGTGATGTAAACCCAGGTAAAATATTGCCTAGTTCCCAGAAAACAAAAACAAAATCCACAAACTCAAAATTAAATACCTTGATTTTAGGAATCCAAAGTACTTTTAAGCACATTAAGAATATATGAGCTAGTGGGTACTCCATAGCTCTGAACATATAGTCTGAAAAATGATGCAGGGAAAGAACATTTGGGAATACACAGGAGTCTGGTTCCATGCATTGAGAAGGGATAGAGAAAATGATGACACTGTCTCCATTATTAGAATTAATTACGTTAATGGATGTATCAGACGAGGGAGTAGGGAGAGGCCCACTGCTTCACAGGCATACTAATAATGATGTTAGTGTGTCATATCTGTCCTTATAAATCAAAACACTTAAGAAAATTACATAGCTTCTAATAATGTTGCTTGATTAAACTGTGTCCCTCTTAATCTCTTTTTGGATCTCAAGTGAACTCTGGGATCTCTGGCCCAACTTTAGAGGTACCATAAATAATACTACCACCCAGCACATACAATTATTGTGTGCCTTATAACTTCGGTCCTCCATACAACAATCCCTTCAGCTGAACTTTCCTCCACTTCTCTTAATACTCTGTCTCTGAAGATCTGAGCCTGGGATTTGCACGTAGATAGAGAAAAGGGCACCAAGTGTGGGAGAAGTTGCAATGTGATTCCACTCTAGACCAGATAGTAAGGAATTCAGAAAGTTTTTTTCAACCTCAGATAGTTTTTTTACTTGAAAGACAACCAATGACACAAATTTATGAGATGCCAAGTATCCTTAATTTCAGAGCTCAATGCTTCTGAGATAAAGTACTAACAGAAAGTAAGCAGAAGATACTATTGCTCTGCTTTGACAAAAATAGCCATACAGAAACTTTATTTTTGTGCACCTTCTTCCCCCCATGATGTATAAAAATGTTCAGAATTTATAGCTGGGGACTGATTCAGTCAGGAGCAGTATTTCTGTGGCAGTTAGGCCTACACAACAACAAAAAAGTGATCCAAAGAAATGAGCTGGTCAGATACCTTTTACAGAGTAATCCTGATGAAGTACAAACCTAACATCAAAATTAGGAATGAAAGGGGTCTTTGCATCTTTGAACAGCTACAATGACTTAGAAATGCTTGCTAGAGGCAAAGCCATACCTGATTCAGTGAGAAGTGAGTCAGCATTGCTGGAAAGCCTCGCACCCTTCCTCACATGTACCTCTGCTTGAAGTGCACTATCACTGCAGCAAGGATATGGAGTAACAACACAGAATCTGGAAAACACTTGGCCTGCTCTAGACATGGAAGAACAAAGGGAAGAAATGGTCTTGGCTGCCTATGAGAGAGATTGAAGAAACAAGGAGGGAGATAAGACACTTTCTGGCATTTCAGAACTTCTTCATCCCAGTTTAGCCTCCTAATAGAGCTAGCATCAGGGGACTAAAAATGTCACAAGCAGTTTAGCCCACAATCTGTGCCTGTTGTAAAAAATGTTTCCATTATATTACCTCTCCTCATGCGGCAATACATCAACTTGTAAAAGCTAGGTTTAGGTTCTTTCCCTCAAAGAATACGTAACAGAAACACCATAGCAGTTTCTTGCGTCTTGTTACATTCTTTGTGCATTTTTAACTAGGCTAAACCAAGAAAAGGTACATCCAGTTTGTACGAAAATTTAAAATCTAGTGTTTCTTCACCTAATCTGGTGAGGGGGATGAAGGTGGGTTCGCTTTATGACCCTGATGGCTACATTTATTAAAATAAAGTGCTTCTCTCAGCAAACTGTGCTTCTCCCTTTAGAAGTCACTTGCAGTGAAAGGACATGCTTCTGTGTGTACAGAAAATCACAGGGAACATAATGAGAAACCCTTCTACCATAAGGCCTCCCCATCCACTACTGGCAAAGGCTTTCAGGTGACTTGGTTAGAGCAGACAAAAGCCACAGGCAGGTAACAGCTTCCCCTGTGATCATCAATACTCAGCCAGTCATGGGGGTTCAGACAGATGCAAAACAATTATCCTGGATTCAGGAGGGGTCAACAGCAGAGCTCACTGGCAGGAAACCGGATCATCCAAGGGGATCTTCCCCTGTAGCACTCTCAGGAAGTATTTGGTGAGAAAGGAGCTGAGCACAAAGGAAAGGGTAACTTCTGGAGGTTGCTGTGTCCTACTGCTCTATTTCCTTTAGACTGAACACTGTGAAAAACACTCAGACATCCAAATGGCTCAGTCTTACGGGTGGAGCAGACAGGGACAGCTCCATGTCTTTGAATTTGCTGTGCTAAGTAAAATTTATGTCAAACCAAAAAATAACAACGAGGATTTCTCACTGTTTACCATTTTCACCTATAGCATTTGCCTTTATTCCATGAGGTGCACTTCAGCCCCTTTCAGATGCAGCTGACCTGCAAGTTTTTTTTTAAAAGAACACACAAAATTTTAATTTTAAAGCCAAAGTTTTGACTGTTCGTGCAAATAAAGAATTACAGAACTTAACAGTCATTTCAGCTATGCTCCACTGGCTCTGCTAGCAATGGTCCTTCAGGGATGAAAACTGCCAGTTATAATCATGAATGTAGTTTTCTCCAGGACTAAAATGTCCTGCATTCACACTACAAGGGATTTTCTAAAAGCCCCACCTCAGACTTCTCAAGGTAGCCTGATCGCAAGTGGGGAACTATTCAGTGAGCAAAGCATTCAATTTCAATACCTCTTAGCCACACATGATACTTGTAGGATACAAGAAGTGGTCATTAAAAAAAAATTAAAAAAAAAAAAAAAAAGAACTACCTAATACTAAGTTACACCATGACCAAAACAAAATGTGTTTAGTCACCTTTCCAATATGAAGGTAGAGGGATAGTATTAAAAAATTATGTTCTAGAGGTTGCTGACACCAGATCAATACTTAGTCATGAAAACTGTTTACAAATGCTTCCGGTGGATAGGGTTATCATCTACTAACTAACTATTAGTATCATCTACTAAAAAAAAACTGTTTAATGAGGCAGCAATGCGGGCACGGAGGGCTGGAAGCAGTGGGGCACAGAGAGGCACTTTGCATCCTTCAGGGTAGACTGTGGTTTGAAATACAACCTCCCCCTGTATCCATTATGGCACCCCAGTGGTTAACAGGATCCTTCTTTGTCCAGAGGTTGCTGCGGAGACCGTTCCTGTACCTCAGGAAGCAGGGAGAAGAGAAGTTTCCTGTTTTGAAGAAGTTTTAAGAACTATTTTCCTCCAATCAGGCAGCAGATGCCTGGGCAGGAAATGGAGAAGGCAGCTGCCAGCCCCGCTCGGGTCAGTGGCTGTGCTGCTTGATGCAACCAAGGTTCACCATTGCCAGAGGCCCCAGTGATAAGGGGGCTGCAGAGTTAAAGGAAAGGACCTGTGGTGGAAGGTGCCTGGAGCGAGACTGACACTGGAGCGAGACCAAAACAAATCCAGATACCAAGAGGAAATGGGCGTGGAGCTTCCTCCCTATATGTACCTCTCACACAGCAGGTTGCACCCAGTATATGGCCCTGATAAAAATGAGGCGTGTAATTAATTGTTGTGGCTCAAAACAATGCACAGAGGTAGCAATAGTCATCACTGCCCTAACCTTTTCTCTTGTTGATGATTCACTGCCAAAGCAGACTTGCATGTAGTGGGGGTGTCAAATGCAGGGTTCCGTCAAACGCAGGAAACCAGTCAAAATGTCTCCGTATGGGTGTGAGTTTTTCCCCTTTTTCATATGAAATTTATCAAGAGTGTTAGTGACCTCCAGGAGTGAAATTCATCTCTGGCCCTAGTAAAGCTGAAAGTGCTGTTGACTTTATTTATGCCAAGCCTCATGTTTTTTGACTCAGTGCCCATCCTTTCTTCCACTGATGTCACTTTTACACCTGCATACCACACTAGCCTTAAAGGTATGCATCCTCACACTAGCTCACTTTGAGTGACATCTGAAGCACCTATCTGCCATGCTTCAGCTCCCAATTTGATTCTCTCAGGGGAGCTCTACTTACAATTTGCAAACACAGGCAACAAGTGCCTTGGAGTGCAGGAGCTCACATCCCATTGAGTAAAAATAAACATGTTTCTGGACACATCTTTGCCCAATCTAAGTTAAACTTCACTTTTCCTGGGTACGACATCCTTGCTCAAAACTGAACAAGGATTTGAGAATTAGTCTTCTGAGCAGCTGAGAAGGAAAGAAAATCTCCATGGGAGTGAGGGATGACTGGATCAAACTGTGGCATTGTGTAAGCTCTCAGATTTTATACTATTGCCTACCAATATTCTTTAAAAAAAAAAAAAAAAAAATACAAAGCAATAGAAATCTCAGAAGCTTGATGCCTCAGGGGAATCTTGACGGCACCATCAACCTGAATGGGAGGCACACAAATCTCCTTCCTGAGAGAGCTGGGGCTCTTGCTAGGGGCCCTTTACTGAAAATGACAAGTGAATCAATCAGGTGGTCATTTCATGAAGTGAAAGTCAGGCATATTTAGTCGACTTCCCAGTGGTATGCTTTTGTAAGGAACACAAACACAGAGTGGTGTCCCAGAAACTGACTCCACTGGCCTTCTAGCTTCCCTCTCCTTAAGTATTCTGGGATCTGTACACATCAACTATCCCTCAAAATTTACTGCCTCCTGCAGTCTGTGATGAACATCTCTAACTAGATAATGCCAGCATGTTTTTAGTGTTAGTCACGAACAACCGGTAAATGTAAAACTTAGAAATTTTTTTCTGCAAAGATTTATTGCAAAAATTTTAGTTTCTGAAATTGTATCTGCTAGGAAGTTTGGTTCTATGTCATTTTGGGGCAACTCCTCTTTCCCCCCTTCCCCAGTGCCATTTTTTTTGTACCATGCGAAAAAATTTATTTTAATAAGGCCATTAACACTGAAACTGTAAAAAAGAAGCCCCAAAATCAGAAACCCAAACCTATAAATCCTAATGATTAAGAGACAGCAGGATAAAAGATCATCAAAAATGCCCTGAAAGACTGCTTGTAATGAAGGACACCTCATCTTGAAGAACATCCCTAAGTAATAACATAAAGAGGCTTAAAAATTACGGTTAGGCTGCATAGGTAGTGTACTATGAGAGAGCCCCTAGAGCTGCATGAAAGTTGCAGAGAGCTAGTTTATGTTACCATGATAAAAAGAAGACTAACATGACAGAATAGCTCTGATCTAACAGGGCTTCTCTATTTAAGAATACAGAGAAGCCCTGCTTAAAACAGATTATACTTAAATTCAAGCATTTCCTTAAAACATTTGCTGGATGGGGACCTATAAGCCTAAAACGTTAACCTGAGTTTTAAGATTTTTACATGCATTCACCTTCCCATTCTTCTGCTTGTAATACAGATCATTACCCATAATATTTTGAAGAGATTAGAGAATAAACTTATAAATTTCAAGCAGTTCTTTTAAAGTTCCTATTTCCATTTAACTATAAAGCTCCTTAAGTTTTTCATCATTTCAGTACAGAAAATTACACCTTTGATTGTATTTTAGACTGACAATAAAGAGAATATAAGCCTTTTGCTTATTGAATATACTTCCAAACTTTTTAAGATAGCAATGACTGCACGGCTATGTTTCTTTTTCCCTAGTGCACCCAAGTTATAGCTTAATTGACAATAACGCAGCAGAGTCCAAAATTATCCTGAACTGCTCACGAATACCTTCCTTGGTGAGCAGGGCAATATTGCCTAGCAGTACATGTGTTGCATTTTAACCAACACAAACCAGTTCAAAGTTCAAACCAATCGCATCTGAATAAAGAAAGGCAGGAGTCAGCGGCTCCTGGAGGTATCCTGGCACCCTGCCCTTTGGGGCAGGAAGCAGACTGGAGAACAGGCAGACAGGAACTTGTAAGACGCATTCAGCCTTTTCAGAGATGGGTCACAGAAGTAATCATGGCTAATGCCTACCTCCTTGCTAGTAGCACACTGCAAGGAGCAGGAGCTGTCCCCTTGTCATTAAGTACAGGCTTCTTCTGGAGTGTTTAGCTTCTTTCACAGAAAAAAACCAACCCAAAAAAAAAAAACCAAAAAAAAAACCCAAAAAAAAAACCCAAAAAAAAAAAAACCAAACCACCACAAACAGGAAAGAGAGAAAAGAGTCATTCTTTGCTCCATTAAGTTTTTCACAAACTGGTTATTTGGTTAAAAACCTATGCAGTATCACAGTATCTTTGCCCTACTGTGAATCTGTGCATCTTATACAGGATTGCAAATACTTTCTTAGAGACTCTAGCCCCCAGAAAAGGGCTTCATTCCATTTCCTTCACTGCTTGCTTTCCCTCTTCAAAGGTCTATGCACACTGCACCTCATTAGTCACCATGAGACAGCACTGAAAGGTCAGGAAAAAGCAATTTGGTTGTACTACAGAGCATCTGCCAGTAGCAGGATGTTAGTTATTAGGTACTTCGCCAAAACAGAACTAACAGGATCTGAAACAAGTTGCACTGGATGATGCTAGCAACAGTCCTGATTTCTGTAGGTTTCAGTATGTCAAAGCAGGACCTGCCTGCTTCACACACTGCACGGGTAGAATGTGCTGCTTCTCCCCCTCACCCAAATTCTGCCAGCATTCGTAACTCCGGGGTGGCTGCCCTAAGGAGAAATGGCCCCTCCCTGGCTAGGGAAGGAAGCGATCATTGAGACCAGCACAGCCCTCAAGGGATTTCTTTGCCCGGGGAGAGAAATTTTCAAAGATGCATTCTTGTGCAAGCAATACCAGCTCCCGGGGAAAGGCAGCAGGGCTCGATTAACCTACACTGAGAGGAAGGGGGCGATCCAACCTTGTCCGGGGGTTAGTGCCGCTGCCAGCCTGCAAACAGAGAGAGGGACAGGGAGAGGGACCCAGCCACAGGATGCCTGCGTTAACTCCATCGACTCGGGAGCTGGCTGATGGGAGAGGGGGACAGGCAGCAGCATGGAGTGGTCTGCAGCTGCGCTGAGCACGCGTGGGGCCGCCCCGCAGGCAGACACCACTCCCAGACACCGTTCCCACAGCAGGTGCTGGCGACTCCCGGGGATGCTCCGGGACAAGGGGCAGGTCGGGGATGCCCCGAGACCCGTTCCCTGCGGGCTCATTAGGCTGGGGCGGCCACGCCCCGTGGGGGAGCGGAGCGGAGGGGTGGGATGGGGAACGATGAACGCGGGGGACGCGGGGGTGGATTGGGGAGAATGGATGGGGAGGAGGAAGGATGAAGGGTGCTGGGTGGGATGGAAGGCGGCAGGGGATGGAGGAGGCACGGAGGGAGGGGAGGGGGGAGACGGCGCGAGGGGGAACGTGTGGGTGGGGGCGGGATGCACAAGGGAGCGGGGCACTCCGCAGCGCCCGCCGCTCCATCCGTCTGTCCGTCTGTCCCTCCGACCGCCCGACCCCGGGGCAGCCGCCGCTGCGGGGATGTCCACGCGCTGCCCAGCCCCGCGCGCCCCGCCCCGCCCCACCGCCCCCGACGGGCCGCGCGCGGCGCTGACCGCCCCCGAGCCGCCCCGCCCGCCGCGCGCTGGCCCCGCCGCCCCCCGCGCACCGCTGCCCCGCGGGGTGTAGGGCCGCACGCGCGTTCGCGAGGGGCGAAGGCGGCGGCGCCCCCCGGGACCATGCGGTGAGCGGCAGAGTGTCGGTGGAAGATGAACGACGCCGGTAAGTGCGCGGGTCCGCTGCCCGACAGCCTCTCCCCGGGGCTGGCAGCCGCCGGGCTGGCTTCCTTCCTCCGGTACCGGTACTCTCCTTCGCTCGAGGCGGCACGCCTCGCCTCCGGGGCCAGCTACACCGGCCGGGCATTACTCCTTTGGGGCTCGCACTGCCCGTCCCCGTCCCGGCATCCCTCCTCCTCCCTCGGGGCCGCCAGTTCCAGGGCCGTTCCACCGCGGCTGGCATCTCTCCGCCACGCGCCCTCCGTGCGGGGCCGGCCCTGCTCGGTACCCCCGCCCCGGCAGGTGCTCACCGGCTTCTCGCGGGACACCCTCCGGCGGGGCTGTGCCGGCCCCGTCGCCAGCCCCGCCAGGACGGGGCCAGGCAGCGAGCCCGACCGAAGCGGGGGTCGGGGCGAACGGGGCTTGGCAGGTCGGGGAGGCTGCGGCTGCCCAGGGACGCGGCTCCGCGCCCGTTTTGCCTCCAGACACACTCACAAAAACCCCGGGAAATTTATGTGACTTGCTTTCCGAAAGTCTGTCCTCGGGGCAGTAATGTTCTTGGCAATTTTCTCTCCAAGAAACCCTTCCTTCTTCCTTCTCTCAGCTTCCCCTAATTTTTCCTTGATGGAAACTGGGAAGGTGAGAAAGACAGGATGAGAAGGGAACTGCTATCAAAGACAGCGCCGTGTTAAAAGAAGTCATTGAAAAATTGGGGAAAACTTTAAATTTTCCACCAGCGCTTTCAGGGGCAAGGCACACGTATAAAAAAAAAACGCAAACAGTCCAGGAAACAGTTATTACTAACTCTGGAATTATTTATAAAGAACTAATGCTGCATCTAGAATTAAAGAGGAAGAGAAACAATTCCTTTCTGTTACCCCTAAAATATATCATTGTTTTCAAGTTCCAGAAGGTGAAAGGTGCTGGGCACCTCACTTACATGTGTACATCCTGAAGCCCAGAGATCTCACCGGCTAGGTACCTTGCCCTACAGCTGTCATGTGTTGGGAAAGTGTGAATCATTGTTTGCCAAGCCCCAGGAACATAGGACTGGAAAGGATCTTTTAGGTCAAACACAGCCCTCTGTTGTGGTATCATCATGTTATACCATTACTCAGAGTTTAAAGTAAAAGGTTCTCTTTCCCCTTGAAGTGGGGAGGCAGACAACCCTTCTACACAAAAACTGGTGACATTTCCACTCCATTTTTGGATCCGTTCTGGACAGGACTGTGTCCTTCCCAGGAGACAAACATTTGAATTTGAGTAAGTCAGCCAAAAACTGCTTTAGCCATGATGTTCAAACCTCTTTCTTCATCTCTCCATTATTTAAAACAGACCGTCTCTAATCTGATCCTGTTGTAAGGGAAGTGCAGTGTAAGGAATATCAGATCTATCCCCTTAAATTTTACTAGCAGTCTTGTTTTTTCTGAAATCTAGGACTGAATGGGACTGCTTCCATTAGCCAAAGCAGTACCTATTGTTACAGAACACAAGATCATATTACTCCTTTTAGTAATTCATTAAATTGTATCTTAAAACATTTTTGGTGTCTCTCCTGCTATCCTCTTGCAAAACTGAAACCTCTTACCATTGGTAGTTCTTATAGTTTCCAGGACAGATTCAACACCATTTATTCATGTGATTACATTGTCCTTTTGCTTAAAAATAGTTCTTTTCCTCCTCTGGTGTTTACCTCTAGGTTGTATTTATAGAGTGCTCATATCCCTTCTCAGCCTTTGTTTTGTACATTCACACAATGCAAGGAATGTCTCTCCCATCAGTGCAAAGCAGCACTTCCTACTGAATCTGAAGGAGAGGGCCATTTATTGACTGGCACAACTGAGGGAACAGCTTTAGCAATCTTTGAAATACACTGACTAATAGACAGCACAACAGAGCAGAGTCCTATGTGCAGGCATATACGGCAGCCTTGATCTTGATCCCACAGAAATTAAAATAACAGCAGCCAGAAAACAGGAAGGGAGATACGGATTATCCTCAGAGATGTGGAACTGATATGAAAAGAGAGATGAAGCAATCCACCCAAGGTCACAGGAAATCTGTGGTAAGAGACAGACCCCTGTCTCCCAGCCTCACACACAGGACCTTCCAGCCTCCAAGTCCTGATTTGTTTCCCAAGTGCTGAAATTATGCTGCCTGTAGGAAGAATTTTACAGATATTAGACTCCAGATTGCTCAGAGATGTAAGCAGAATATATATTCTTTCAGCAGCTTCTGAAAGTGATACAGGAAAAGCTGCCAGATGGATGTACCTGTGAGAGAATTTTAAACAACAGCTTCTTTGGCTCCTAGTGAGCAGTATATAAACCAACAGGTGAATATATGCTGTCTGCTGCAGTTTGAACTTCCTGTTGTGAAATGCTGTGAAATCACAACCAAAACACACTTACATTAGAAAGAAATACATGCCAGTAGTTTAGAACAATGATTATTTAATTGTCAAGTAGATGTGGTTTTTCATAGTTAGGTCCCCCAGCCCTATCAAGACTTGTGTCTGCTAGAAAAGGTGAAAATGCTGAAGAATTTTTAGTATTCAGATTTTTTTGGTCTTTCCTTCTTTTCTGATTGTGTTGTCTGTAGATTGATTCTTCCCCAGAACTATTTCTCTGTGAGATGTTTTCTGGTTGCATGGCTACAAAGAGAGTTGTATAGCAAGAGAATTTTTAAGCTGTTGATCTATCCTAGAGACATAATACATTGATGTAATAATAGAGGATGGATTCCAGTAGCTGTATGGAACAGTGATTTATTTCTGCAGAGTGGGGATGCACTCTAGCAGTCCAACTGTTAATATTTCAATTAAGATTTGTAAAAAGACAAAATTCCCATGGGATGGTTACTACTGACTCTATAGGTCTGTCTGCGCACTCACTAAGCCTTCTTGCTATAAACGGAATACTTTTGATCGCACATTTATAGAATGGTAAGAGTGGATAGATGTTTTTCTAAAGTATCAGAATGCAGAAACTGAAATAATTTTCATAAATGTGCGAAGCATTTAAAAGCCAGTGACTCACCAGCTTCAAACAGGACCTAAGATCTCAAGTGCCTACAGCGCCAGTTTTTAGAAGACATCTAAGCACCTAATTCCTGTACAAGTCAAAGTGGGAGTTTACACCTAAATCTGGACTGAGGTCCCATCTGAAAGGAAGATCTGCACTCTGGCATGAACAGAAAACCCTGCTCTAGACACTTTTTCAATTTCAAGTGACTCCCATGCAACTGTTTTTATTTTTTACTCAACATTTTTCATTTCAAACTTTAATCAGACACTGTGAAATAAGTTATGCATTTAGATACCATGAAACAAACAGAACTACTTTTGCAGTGAACATGGCAAAATTAATGATATCTCAGTTACTAACATTATATCCTGGGATCTTACCAGTGGCAGCACTGGTGCTTTATGAGATGAACCCCTCAAAGGGAAACTTCCTTTGTAAATCATGCTACCTCATCTATTTAATCTCTAACCTACTGAAGCAGGTTACACAGATTAGAATTGCATTAAAATGGCTTCTCTACCTAGGCAGCTTGAACACACCCTGTCTGACTTTGACAACAGGTAGAATTGTAACTAATACTTGAAACCTACAGCTTTCTGTGCTGGAAATGTAATGAAGGAGTTCTCAGGAGACTGTACTTGGCTTGCCTTACATTCCTGACAGTACGTCTATAGTGGCTGGTGTCCATGTTCTGGCCAGGTCCAAACCCAGTCCTCATCTGCTGTCCCAGGTGTTTATTGATAGGAAGCTCTCTCAACTGTCCTCTCAGAATATTTTTTTCCTCTGGGAGTAAACATCATGGTCAAAATATAAACCCATGTTTTCGACAGTTACAGAATTTCCTCTCTGTCCTGATTTGTAGGAAGTTGTTGTTGTTTTGGTAGCTGAAGCTTCTACCTGTGAAAGTCACACTGTTTTCATGCGCTTCTGGGTTTTTTTAGCAGTTGGCAGAGGTTATTCATGTCAATGGGAATGAGCTCTTAGCACTGGTATGCTCTTAAGTGAAATAGAGCATGAGCATGATGGCTGCTGGTACAGGGCAAGTTCTTTGTTTTCATGTCATTGCCTACTTCATAAAATAGAAATGCCACCATGAAGCAGCTTCTGTCCTTCCTGATGCAAATAATTTTTCTGTCTATGATAGTGTTTAAGCAAGTGACATGTAAACTAATTCTGGTATTTACTGCTATTCTTAAGGTTGCTTTATTATTATTATTTCCTTAATAGTGGGACTTGGCTTGCTTTAAATGGGGAACTGGATTCCATTCTTTGGAAAAAGTTACAGATTTGATTGATAAAAGCACCTGTATAGATGCAAAGACATGCACTGATGTCTGTGTCATGTTTTAGCAGTGCATTCTGATAGAGAAAAGCATTTATACAACATACATTAAGTGGGGGTTAATTAGACTGAGGACTGGCTTACTGGCAGTAGTGAATCTCTTTAGTCATTAAGTCTGTAACATTATCAAGTGGTGGTATGCAGTGCTGGGACCAGGTTTATGTTGACAGTATCCAGTATTTTCCTTGGTAGGAAAGCAAATAGTAAAGTATCAGATTACAGTGTCCACTTTATGATATAAAGAGTGGCAAAAGGTATATAACAAAGCAGTTATTAGTTATTTTAACAGATCTGAATCTTTACATTGGATCCATTCAAACAAACTATACTTAACAGTATGTAAAGCTCAGTTTAGAGGCAACAAGCAGGCAACACAGCCCTGGGAAGAATTTAGAGGTCAGGATGGACAAGCAAGTTAAGCTGATACAGTAACAATCTAATGGAGAATACTGCAAACTTTGTCCATGAAATGACTGAATTCTGTAGGCAGCAACATCAGTACTCACTGTAGAATTCTTCCTACAGGTGTGGTGCCCTATGTATTTTGTAGCTGCTACTGGAAAATTTGAAAAGCTTAAGAAAAATTTCAATAGAAAAAACTTTACTAAAGGTGACATTGCTCAACTGCAAGGATTTAATAACTAATTTGTTTTGTTTACCAACAAGAATGAAGAATGTTTGGAGATGAAGCTGACTATGTCTTCCCTGGAGAAACACTGAATAATACCAGGGTCTTAAAAACAGTGGAAGAAACAGTAACAAATGCTGGGGATAAAAGCCAGGCAGCACTAACTGGAACTAACGGGCTTTGTTTTTAAAATTAGCAATTCACTATAGGAATAAGACAAGGATAATAGTAAGATCTATAGCAACCTTTTACTGCCTTCATACCAAACCTTTCTAGAAGACAATTTTTAACTTTATTCTGATACATCTGAGTGGAATTATATAGCTCCTGATCAGAGATGAACAATACTTTCTGATGCCCTTGCCTAAAAATTCTCCCTCTTACCTTCTGTTTCCCTGTGGATGTTAACACCTCTTTTCTAGACTTAAGCATGGATACACAGGACTGGTATACATTGTTTTTCACTTTGATTCTAGGTTTGGTGCAGTCTCATCCCACTGTTGCATGTGGTCCCTCCACCTGCATTGTCATTTCGATCCAAAAGCCCTGCAGATCTCTGAACTATGCAGTGCATTTCTGTTCTCTGTCCTCAGTCTTTCCCATTTCAGCATATGTGTGAGTCGACCTAATGATAAGGGCATGAATCAAACACAGGACCACAAAAGTTCACTTCTCAGAAAAAGCTACTCTTGGCATCCTAAAATATGCCTGAACTGGACTGTGGCACCAGTCAAGGCTGGAACTGGTGTCTGCACTGTGGAGCTAAGTAATTTCTTGGGCCACCATCGAAGACCACCAGCCTGGGGCACATCTACAAATATCTCTGTAAATGTGAAACTTTATAGTGTTTAAATAGGTCTTCATCCCAAAACCAGCAGCTATGGGCTGTGGGTGTTAGATATGGTCTCTTAAAAGCCTTAACTAAATTCTAAATAGACTTACTCCTAAATCTCAAAAACATTTGAAAGTTGGCAGTTGCAGTGTTTCGGGCAGTACACCACTAAAAAATGTTTATTGTTTCAAAGAAATACTGAAACAGTGAAGGCTGATGAGTTGATTGCCATTCCAGGAGAGCTACTAGGCTTCTGTTCACTGCTTAGCACCTTAGAGAGGAGAAGAGTAATGTAGTTTAATATGGGCAATGGCAGGAATGAAACAATGCTGAAATGCAAGTTTGCCTGAAGGAAGGTGGGTAAGGAGAGGAAGTGGTCCTTGTCAGTACAAGGAAGCATCAAACAATAAGGGGAGGAGCAGGCTTAAGAAAATCCTATTGCCCAAGAGTTTCCTTTTAAGCACAAGGTGGGTGTGTCTCAAACATAAAACACATCCTAAAATAAACATGCACAGTTATTTGTTCACATACACATTGCTTATGGTGCAATGTTGTTTTGTTTCCATTTAGAAATTACAGCCAGAACCTTTCAAGTAGCTCAGACAGCAAAGGAAGCAGAAACTGAAGCAGAATGAATTTGTAGTGATAAAAGGCAAACAGTGGTCTATTCTTTTTAGTAATTGTTTGGGTTACTTTTTAAACAAACAGTTGTACTCTTCCCACTGCCTTCCCCCATCCTACTTCTCCTCCCCCCCCCCCCAAAAAAAAAAAATGTAAGGATCCTTGTGAAAGATAACACACAGAGCAGTTCTATGGAACGAATCGGTAGTGACCAGTAGCTGGCACAAGTGGGTAAGCGTAGGACATTAACAATGGCTGTTACTAACATACTGAGTGAACAGAGTACGTTACTGTAAGATCCCCTGGCAATGTTATTGAAGGTAGCAGAAGGAAGATCCCAAGATTACTTCATTTCTTTTGCTGTAGAAATTATCTCTGGAGGGAATGCAAGAAACTGTCTTCAAGGTATTTATTTTTTTTATAGCAGTTGTTTGTGTGGTTACTTTACATAAAGGAAATCAGTCCATTACATTATTTTATTTCATATTTGTTTATAAGACAAAGCTTGGGAGATCCTGGTATTCTCTACAGTCCAGGCTTATTCTTACTCAGTATTTCAGCAGAGACACTCCATCGGATAAGACCAAGGTTCAGAATGTAGAGACTATGCTCAAGCCTTGTCACATCTCAGAACAGAGTAGAATCATAATGGTTTGAGTTGTAAGAGACCTTAAAGATCATCTAGTTCCAACCCCCCTGCATGGCCAGGGACACCTTCCACTAAACCAGGTTGCTCAAGGCTCCATCCAACCTGAGTCTGAACATTTCCAGGGAGGGGCAGCCACAGCTTCCTTGGGCAATGTGTTCCAGTGTCTAACCACCCTCACAGTAAAAACTTTTTTTCTAATGTCTAACCTAAATCTCCCCTCTTCAAGTTTTAAACCATTTCCCTTTGTCTTCTGACTACATACTCTTGTGTAGTGAGAGGACCCAGCTTTCTTGAAGCACAGTGTACTCCTTGAGTAGGTGTATTTGTGTCCTGCTCTTGGATAGACATTTCTAGGAAAAGCCAGACAGTGCAGGAGTAGTGCAATACCTTCTAAAGGATGTTTCTTCCTTGGAGTTAGGCCTAAAAACACCTTAGTATGGTGGTAAGGGGTCCATTGATTATTTCTGTTAGGAAAGGTGTAAGGACTCAATTTTAGCTAGTAACACTTTGTGCATTATCCTACCAGAAGTTTAGTTTAGGATGCTTAGTCATTGCATTAACTATTTAAAAATCCAGAAGGTAGATCTCGCTGGGGAGACAATCATACAACACTCACAATCCACTTCTACTCTCTCCCTGTTTTTAATTGGCAACATTTTTCAGCACTCTGGCAACCTTAAACTTCTGCAGACTTGCTGCTGGCTGCAACTGGGAACCATTTGGCACATAATGTTTCCAAAATAATCCAGAGAAAAAGATTAGCTGCTGTGATCTCAATAATTAGATGCCCTGCAGCTCAAAGCAGCAGTGGATACAGTGAAACTAGAGTACACACTCTAGTACCAGACACTGGTGATCATTCAGGTCTCCCTGCCTCTTTTTCCCCAAGCTTCCCATAATTCACCTTCTCTCATGGTGAAATGGAGAGCTCCCCTTTTCCCATGATTTCTGATTAATTAACTAGTAATTACCTGTAAATTATTATCCATGTATTTGCCTATTGATGACTAGGAAACAGTAAGAGCAACCCCATCTCTTTACTTTTTACCATCTGTAACCATCTGGTGTGCTTGATTCTTCACACCACATATTTAATCTCATCTGAAATCTCCTGAGGGAAGATCCCTAGTGTTGCCTATTTATGCAGCCTTTCAGCATTTCATGTAGTTATTTAAAGAATAATGATTTCAGGGCCAAGACAACTGGAAATGGCTGTAAACTGTACTGTGAGAACACTGGCCATATATGACTTAATATATGTCAATGCTTATTGTCAATCTGCTTGAACTCCTTACACTTTTGTCAGCACTTCCACCCTGGCTGGCCTTATTTTGCAAGATAATTTCCTTTTAAATATAATTTAAAATAGAAGGGAAGATTGTCCCTCCAAGGAGTCCTGGCATTAACAGGAAGATGAAGGATCTTTTTACTTAAGGACTAAGGAAGCTGTACACTGAAAACTGAATTTAAGTTTAACCAGTAGCTCTCTTCCCATTTTTGGCCGTATTTAATTCAGTGCTCTATAGCTCTGCTGCATAACCAGTGTGAAGTATTAGCCCAACTAGCAGCAAACCATCTTATCCGACATGAGTATGTTGTCTGAAAACCAGAATGTAACTCTGTGTTTTGTTACCATGGTAATAGCAGATGGGAAGAGGGTGTGTCTGTGCGCTAAGTGTTCACTTCAGCATGGCTGGATTGAGTTAAACATTGATCTGTTGGTAAAACTAATTTTGTTCAATACTGAAATCCTACAAACTACATACTGAAATAGTACAGAAGGTGTATTACCTGCCTGTGGGTGTCTGTATAGGATACAACCTTGGCTCTGCAGCTGTACACCTTTCTCTTCCCAAGTGTGCTAGGGCTGTACCTGGTTCAGTTCAGTGCAGTCTTGACCTCAGGTGGTGTTCCCTGAAACAGCTACCGTGCCACACAGCAGCACAGTGCATGGGCTTTGCTCCTTTGGATCTCATAGCATTTGTTGCTGGACTCCTGCACCAGCAGTCACTACTATAAGATAAAGCCTACTGTATATATTTTGCTGGATATAATTTTACTGGCTTTACTAAGAAACCAATGTGACTAACATGGCTCTTCTCTCTTTTCTCCAGAAATCACAAAGCCACCACTAGCACCAAAACCAAAGATTATCATCAGCCATCTTTCTCCAGTAGCTGTCTCCAAATTTTCTCCTTCACTGCCAAGGGCTGATATTCTTCACAACCCAAACTCTATGTCTAGGGGTCCCAAACCACCTATTGCCCCAAAGCCAAAATTCCCAGCTGACACTGAGGGCAAATCCAGTGTTTATACCAACAATAACTTAAATAAATGCTCAAATGGCAAAGTGGTATGTCTTGATGGAGAGCTGTATGAAAGAAACCAATGCAATGCTGACTGCCCAGACTCTGAAGCCAATAATGAATACATTGTCTTTCCTGAAGCTCAGCTGACCAGTAAGGATTGTAATGACTTGGAACACGAGCATGATCAGAACCTAGATTCCTCTCTGGAAAATGAAGTCTCAGAAACTTCAGAAGAGGTAGAGAAGGATAACACCGCTAACGACGAGGATACCAGAAATTGGGAAGTCACTGAAGATAAACTCCGTAACGCTTCAGATATTGCTGAACCAATGGAACCAGACTCTGAAGAGTCAACCAGAGACTATGACCTGTCCGAAGAACCTTATGATGAGTCCTCAGATGCCCCTGATGGAGATGATGATGCTTCCAAGAATTTACGTGAAGATGAGCATGTTGCTGATTGTACTGAAACCAAAAACAATGAGGAAACTTCTGATAACCTGGAACTGGTTAAGGACAGGAGTGATTGTAAGACTGAAAGCAGTACCATTTGGAATAGAGATGAGGAACTAATAAGTGGCATCTGCAAAGATACCATTGTAATGCCACTGCCCACAGACAAATCAATCCCAAATTGTGAGAAGGCAGGGATGGAGGAGGAGGAACTGCCAGAGATTTTAGAGAAGGGACATAGGTGTTTTGCACATGATGGTGACCACAGTGCACATGCAGACCTTGATTTGAACACAGAAGGTGAGTTAGAAACAAACTGTGCAAGCCCTGTCATGTTGCCCAAGGAGATCAGCAAAGAAACAGCTTTTGACTTAGGACCATGTAAAGATGAACCCAATATTGAAAATTGTTTGGGAGAGTCCAGCCCTCAAGCAGCAGCTGAAGAGGAGGAAGCAGATCCAGATGAGCACAAGAATTCAGACACCAGTGAAAGCTGCCAGATCACAGAGAGGAGAGGTGAGGAGAAGACAGAGGTAGCCTGTGAAGCAAGCAGAGGCTCTGAGGAAGGCGAAGAGGAAGCTGTGAATGCAGAGAATATGGAAGACAGCTGTCAAATTGCTGCTTATGAGAATGAATGTGGTGAGGAAATACCCTTGGAACATTCATGGGTTCTTGAGAATCTTCAAAAAGAAGAGGCCTCTCTGGAAGACGATGTGCTTTCTGAGAGTTTACCTAGTAGTCAAGGGATAGAACCAGAGCTGGAAGATGAGACTGTTGAAGAGCTTAGTGAAAGTACTGTGGAAACCTCTAAGTCACATGAGCTGGAACTTGGAGACAGTGAGGTGGAAGGCAACAGCCCCAGCAAAAGCATCCCAAGTCCGCCTCAACAGGTACCACTTGAGGAAGAGTTAGAAGTCTATAAGCATGGCAAGATTCATGTAGAAACTGGCATCAAACACGTCTTGCATAAAAATCTATCAGTCCCTGAAGTGGTCATTGTACCTGAAGAATCAGAGGAAAGAGAAACTAGCAGGGATTCTCTAGATGATCCTTATGTGCTTCCTGCAGAAAATGAAACTGCTTATGATGGGCAGACTGATTTAGGAGCTGATCACAGTAAAAGCGATGAATTAGGCATGTATGGTGAAAACAACTTGCTGCCCATTGATCGTAAAAGCATTGTCACTAGAACACGGTCGCTCTCTGGGAAAATGCCGGGCTATGTCCCAGAAACAGTTCCAGAAGAAACTGGACCTGAAGCTGATTTAACATCTTCACACAATGGCCCTGGGACAGAGCATTTAAGCAATAACTTTTTTTCACTGGAAGGAAAACCAACGGAAGCCAACAGGGCATTACCAACCAAGTCAAGACGTTTTATTTTATATCCTCGATCTTACTCTGTTGAAGGGAGAGAGATACCTGTCTCTGTTAACAGAGAAAGTGATGGCTGTGTACTGGATGATGGTAGAATAAAAAGGACAGAAGACAACTTGTCTTTGCCTTGTGTCAATGGTTCCTCAGGTAGTTTTTCCCAGAGAAATCATCTTTCATCATGTGGCTTGTCTACCCCATCCTCAGTTGTTGATATACCACCTCCTTTTGAACTTGCCTACATCACCAAAAAGCCAATCACTAAAAGTTCCCCTTCCCTTTTGATAGAGAATGACTCACCTGATAAGTATTCCAAGAAAAAGAAATCTTCCTTTAAGAGGTTCCTCACTCTAAAATTCAAGAAGAAAACTGAAAGTAAAGTCCACATAGACGTTAATGTTTCCTCTTCAAGGTCCTCATCTGAGTCTAGCTATCATGGGCCTCCAAGGCTGGTGGACCTGGACAGAAGGAGCCTCAGTAGCTCACCTCAACTAAAATCACATGTGGGGAAGCTCCGTGCAGCTGAGTCTCCCTCAGCTATTCTTTTCTATAAGGACGGTAAAAGAAAAGGAACACCCAAATCCTTCAGCAGGAGTGTGTCAAGGGTAGAGTCCTTCGAAGACCGGTCCAGACCTCCTTTCATGCCACTCCCATTAACAAAACCTAGGTCCATTTCTTTTCCCAATGCTGACACATCTGACTATGAGAACATTCCTGCTATGAGCTCTGACTATGAAAACATACAAATTCCTCCTAGAAGATCCACCAGAGCAGGAACATTTACTGAGTTTTTTGAAGATCCCAGCAGGGCATTATCTGCTGCTAATGAGAATGATGGCTATGTGGACATGAGCAGCTTCACTGGCTTTGAGAACAAGCTGCAAACCACAGACCAGGAAACAGAAAGGTACTGTAACAAATTACTGTGTAAGACCTGCTAGCCTTGGCCAGCCAGGCAAGGCATCCCCTACTAGGTATCATAGGCAGATCCTCCATGGCTTATAACCCCTCTCAGGACATGCTTACTAAGAAAGATTGGAGGAATAAAACATAAGCCTTTATTAGTGAAAAAAAAGATACTAAAGAAACTCTGCCTTGTAAATGTATAGTATCAAGTCCAGTGGATCTTGGTCCTATGGTTTACAGATACAAACCGAAGGACATTCAAAAAAATTCGGTTTATCCAATGGATTTAATTTTTGTGGCTTGTGGGAGTGGGAAGAGGTTACTTTGTTCTTCAGTAAGAAAGAGGTTTCTGACTTTTTGACTGAATGAAAGGACAGTCTGTTTTCTGGAAGGGGTTCTGCTTCATTTTTTCATTCCTGTCAATTTCTCAAATCTACAACATATATAGAATTTATCTTTCAAAGTATATCAGTTAGGTATAGACTTATAATGAACTAATCAGACTAGACAATTTTAAAAGTTGCTTTAGAGCCTATCATTACCACTCTTTGACAGAGATGATGATTCATAAAGTCCTTTCTGAAATCATATGCACTGCTAACAATAACCAAGTCTCAACCCATTTCATGAGATTATTTTTAACAAGAAAATGTCCTTTTTATTCTTATGTACAAGCAGTGCACTTAAGACCTTTGAGTTTTGATTTGTCATCAAATTACAGCACTCAGTGTAGTGCAGAGATGTTAAGAAGAGTGTTTTCCATTGACTTCATCTTAAAAAGGTAATGAGAAAACAAGGTGCAAAGCAAGTGAATGAAAAGGACTGTCTTGAATGTGGCTGCATTTGGTCGAGTTGTGTGCAAAACATCTTAAAAGCAAGTTTTTTGTGTCCATTTTCATCCACCACTGCCCTTCTAAAGATTTTAATACTCCCGTTTCTTTGCTACAGTTATTTTTTCTGGTCCTCTCCCTCTCACTGTGAATGAAGAAAACATGGGCATTTCACACATCTATCTTGCTATTTTCAGACTTGGAGCATAAAAGAACTTTTCTTAAACAGCACTGGATGAGTCTTGCAAACCATTTCTATGACAAGAGTAATGTACAGTACTTCCTCTTCAAGAGGTGAGAACTAGCAGGGGTGGGGGAGCCAAGTACCACATGAAGGAAGGAGATTGCATCAATCCTTAAACTGTGCCTGAAGCTGAAGGGTCTAGGACACAGGCTGAGGTTTAGCTCTCTGACAACGTTGGCTTCCTAGTGCTGGGAGCTCCAATGATGCTGACGCTGGGACATGGTGGGATACAGTGCAGCCTGGCAAGGCACGCAGCTCCATCCCTGGGCAGTGCTCAGCAGAAGCTGCTACCTGGGCCCCATCATTCACTCAGCTTTCATCGGTTTGCCTGGTGCCCAGCACCCTGACATTTGCTGTTGGAAAAGCTGGCCAGTTCATTGTGTCCATGAAACACCACCCATTGTAAGTAGTTCTTGATGAACTAAGTTAAAAATATTAAAACTACGTCAATTGCTGTGACTTGGGCCCATCTATGAACTTCCTGTGGAAGCCCGTTGTTTCGAAGGAGGGAGAGCCAATCCAAACTGGTTCAGGAAGTCTCAAGGTCAAGGCGTGAATACAATTTTTAAAGCCTGCTGCCTGTTTTGCATGCATTTCATGCTGCTGGGGGAGAAATGAAGGCCAGGCTCCTGAACAACCCCTTTATCAAGATAACTGGGGTGGGGGGGAAGAGCATCAGGCATACAGCACTACACATACATTGCTGCTGAGATAGCTATTATTTGCTGCATTTGTCAGGATGTTTTGGACAAAGACATGCCTGAAAAGCTTTTGATGAAATGTAAATGGGCAATACACATTCAATGGCACAATGTACTTGGAGGAACAGTGTGTAGTCTAGTCATAAAGTACATTGTACAGATACATACATGTACATGAACCTATTTATACATGCATACATGTGTAGATATGTGTATAGATTCAGCATACATGATGTATAGACATGGATATTTTATTTCCAGCTACAAGAGTTCCACCTAAAATGTCTCTCAGTGGATTTAACCTTTCTATATGAATACTATCAAACAAAGCTCTACCACAACCACACAGGAATAAAGATTACTTTGTACTCCAGCCTGCTCATATCCTAGGGGGTTTTTTTGCACCATTTGAGAGTACAAGTGTGTTGGATTAAACCCTGGCAATAGGTGAGACTTGAGCCTATGGACTGGTGCATTCACCTGCAGTGTATTTAGCAAGTGCTAATGAATTATGGAATTGCTACCTTTTTGATGAAAGGCCAAGTACAAGTCTTTTCTTATATTTCAGGGAAAGAAAGCGAGACTGCTATAAAGGATTATAATAATCCAGGAACCTCCACTACTGTGTATGACTAGGCAGAAGTGGGGGTGGGGCTTACAGAAATTGACAGATGAGAAGATTCACTGCTTAATTTTCTTGCTTGAAAGGAAAGACCATGTGGAATAGATTTAAACTAATAATTTCTAATCAGAAGCAATCACATTTATAGAGAAAGCCCAATAACAAAAGTGTTATAGAAAGTGTTACAGAAACATAACTTAGAATTACCATTTCCAGAACAGAACTGGGAATATTGCCCCCAAAGGGCAGTTATTATGTATCACCACAATTTAACTATCTGTTATTAATAATTAAACTCTGCTGTGGGTGTATGACAATATAGGTCATCATTAGCTCTCTGTACAGTGTAGAAATACTGGCATGTAAGTGGAATTGGGCAAAATTCCCCTGATGTTTCCCTATAGCCTTAATTTTCATTTTCTTCTGAAATGTCACTTTGTAGCTCCTTTTCTCTAAAGAACTGCACTACAAAGTGAAAAGAAACAAACCAGTTGTTCAGGTTGAGAACAAAAGACAGCTCTAGGATAGTACACTGTCACCTGTAGCACTGCCTTGACCCTCAACAGCTGTATGTCAGAACAATTTCACAAAAATTACTGTCTCAATTTTCATCAGATCTCAGTGAGTTAGAATTTAAGTATCCTAGCACAAATCTTAGAATAGCTTCACTAACTCAGTTTGATGTTCAGAGCACCAGCCATGTGTACGGCAGTGAGATAAACACTAAGAGGATGACAGAGCTACCTCAAATGCTCATTTCATAGTCTACCACAGTATCATTTCCAGTGCTTTTAGGAAAGAGTCTTTTATAAGGGCTTAGGTGAGGTCAGGAAGATGGCAGAGGTTGCGTGTTCTCAGAATTTCTTTTCCCCTTTTCGCATTCGACTTAATAGTCCATTATTTGGATTTACTAGGTTTGATAAATCTCAATCCTTTTTGCTAAAATGCTAAAACCCAGAGAAGAAAGAAAATAGGGAGAAGAAAGGTAAAAAAAGGGTATACCTGCAGTTCCACAGCTAATCCCACTGTGGTGCTTGATATTCGTAAGAAATGATCTGGAAGACGATGTTGCTGTTACCTGTACATTCCTATATCCTTCTACATAAAATGATCATTGATATATGCTGGAAGAACATTTGATTTTTGTACTTAACCAGAAGCAGGACTTGCTTAAGACTTCGACTCTCAAGTGAATTCTCTAAGACAATGTAGGGATTCCAGTGCCCTGTGCAGTTACACCCAGGCTCACGGTAATAAGTCTTGAAAATTGCAGTCTCATGCCTGTAAAATGAATTATTTCCCAAGGCTCTGACTTTCTACTGCTTTTCAAGATACACAGCACCTATCTGATGGTTCTCAGCTTTAGTACAATCAGGAAAGCTGATCACCTCTTCAATAACCTACTTTTTTGTAAATGTGTTTCATTCCCAGCCCATGTGCTTCTTCAAGAAGATGAAGGAGTCAGGAAAAAACCCCATGGTTTATTTGTGTTAAGCAGGTGATACCTTTCCTGTCATTTAGCCAAACTGAAGCAGGAACACACAGGTGTTTAGAGACTGATACAGCAGTGCCAGCATCTAAACACAAAACGGTCTCAAAGGTTATCGATGTCAAAAGATTAACATAGAGATGCTAATTGCTGGCTGTTTGAATACAGCTATGAGCAGCTGAGCTTGGCCCGTCGGCTGGTTATTCCTCCACAGTCTGTGAGCTGGATGCTGGTGTGGAGGTTTTGCCTATGGTTAAACTCTAACAAGTTAACTCTAGCCTAAACCTGGAGACATGTCTAGGCAAAGCAGGCTCTCTATACCTGGGCAGGAAGTTACACCGTGAGCTATAGATTCAGCCTAGCTTTCAGGTAGTTCTTTTGGGAAAGATGTTACCCATCCTTTGCGCTTTTTGCTTTCTCGGAGAAACAAATCCTGGCTGCTGGTCCCACTCTGTTCCTGGTTATCTGCCCTGTAAACCCCTGCTCTGTGCCTATACTAATCTAGCATGCACCTGTAGCACTGACGGGAAGCTTTATAAGAGAGGGAATTTCCTTTCTTTAGGTCAAATGCTTCCCAGGGCTGGTGGTAATGTTAATTTTGGAGGTAGCATAAAAATGGTCTACTAAGGGCCTCCAGTCCCTTAAAGACATGTATGGGTCCTTAAATGGAATTGTGCTGACAGCTATTAAGCCAAGGAGAAACATGGTGCTCATAGGCATTGTGAGAATTTTTTTTTTAAATAAAGATAAATTATTTTTTAAGCTTATACATATATGTAGAACACATGCTGCAGTCTGGAACCTGTAAATGGGAGAAAGTCCCATAAAAATGCTATAACAGGGGAGGGAAGGAGAGCCAGGGATTACACATTAAAGACCAGGGAAAGAGACATTTTCACTTGTGACCTTGTGAACACAATAGAAAACCTCAGCACCTTTGCAGGTGCTGTTGCACTTTGCAGCATAAATTTGTAAGAACATTTTGTAAGCTCATTGCAGAGCAAAGGATCCCAGTAGTGTACCCTGACTTGAAGCTGTTCACAGCCCATTGAAATTCTTGACAATAGCCACATCCATCTCTGACATGAGTCATGTCTTCATTTCTGTTTACTTGCATATTGTCTGAATTGCCACAGGGAGTTAGAAGGTGATAGTGCTTAATGCAAGGCTTCCAGCTGCTTAAGAGACAGGGAGCAGTCTGCAGGAGATAAGCCTAAGGCTGCTCAGGTCTGGGCATACAGCATGCTTCACCTTGCATTCTCAGGCATTAGAGGGGTCTTTCCAAGACAGCAATGTAATGCTCTTTGATGGCAGAGGTTTTCAAACAAGTAACTCTGAGAAGTGTCTCTGGACAGTATCAGTGATGTCATACTGATACTGAAGGAGGACTAGGAGACATTTTAATAGATCATATCAACCTTACAGCAGCTCCATGACTCTTCTCCTGTTTCCTTATTCCATGGAGCAGTTATTCCTGGTTCATGATGGGGACGCAGGTGTGAGGAGACAGTGTAGGTAGTCAGGGAGGCAATGTGCTCCCCCAACACATCTTTGCATTACACCACCCTGCACACACAGATTGCAGCAGAGCCTCAACCACTGCTCAGCCTCAACATGCTTGATCCAGCCATGGCTTTGTTTCTGAGGAATCATAGTTCCATATACCTCCCAGGAAATTCTCCCAAATCCTCAGCATATGCTGGTTTTATTAGCAGCCTCCACTCTTGACAACCACTTTTCTGATCAAATTACAGAGCAGAGAAGGAGGACTGTGTAAATGTGGCCATCTTCAAGACCTGAGGGCTTGTAAACCCACGCAGACTTCTTTGTCTTCTCTGTTTCCATTATATGAATCAGAAATATAGTTCAGTGGGATTACACAAGGGGAGAGAGTCTGCTGTGTATTGCAGGTTTGCCCTAGATGTAGTTCAAAGGGCACAGAATTGATATTGGTGTGATTTAGCATTCCTAGCACCACAGAGAGAAACCCAAGTACTGTGGTCAGGGTGAGGAGACTGCAGATTGGCAAGATGCATCCCCTTTGAAACTGTCAGGTCATTTACTGTCATTGAATGTTCTCCCACCCCCACCTGAGCCTTACTGATAAGATTTATTGAATGAGAGATTGCACATTACAGTTCTGCAGCCATTCCAGAATCCACTGCTCAGTGGTAGGGGGTGCAGCTCTAGTAACAAAAGCAACAGAACACTATTGCACTTTAAATGAAATCCTAATATAGTCGTTTACAGTTTGTTGTGCCACACAGTGATGTTATTTGTAACAGACAGCATGTTGTAAATTATTCTACAAGAATTCTTCTTTTACAGCACCCAAGGGGGGTTAATGTAAAAATAATGTTAAAGATTTGCTGTTCAATGACATACAACAATTAATTTTATCTTAATCAACCTACTAGACTTAATGGATGGAAGAACATATTTAAGAGGCCTGTCTGCTTTGCCAAGACTGCTCATAAAGAGCTTATAAAAGGACCCTTTCAACTAGACTTATTGGCAGGATAATCAGATGCTATCCTCCAGGGCCTAGAGCCAGCAGATTTAGCGCTATCATCAGAGAACATCTTTTGGTGCTTTGACTAACTCAAGCTGCACCAGCTTTATAAGTATCACAGGAGTGTCCCTCAGACTTCTCAGAGGAAATAGAGCTAGATGTTCATCAACTGAGACAGGTGGTAGTTGCTTGGATCAGCTCAGCACTGTCCATTCAGCTGTTCTCAGATGTCCAAAACTCACCATCTCTTCAGTCTGCAGGCAGTTTGTTCTTATGTAATACTGTAATACATTTAGTAAATTCGGGAAAAAACCTCCGGTATTAACCCACTACATTTCTGATGGGTCCCCCAGGCAGGGGACCTATTCAAGAACAGCTAGTTTGTTGTTTCTGATATAAGTGAGGCTGCTTGACCCTCTTATATTTCAGGTGTCAGACTGCCACCTAAGTTCTGAGAGTTGTCTAGGAGTGCAGGGAGGTCTTTTTCTTAGCAAACACGCTTTCAGAAGTAATGGACTGCATGCAGTACAATTATAACCTTTGAAGTCAAATCTTCTGGTCCATAAATAGACAAGGATAATATGTGAGCTAAAACTGAGCACCTCAAAAACTTTCCTTTAACCTTTCTGCTTTCACATTGTCAGGCTTAAAAACTCCAAAAATGGCAGCGAAATAAAACCAAATCACAGTGAATACACTCAGGGTGAAAAGCCACAGTGAGAGTACCATATAATAGGATGACAGAAATGTAAAAAGTACTCTAAAGCATGCTGGACAAATAATTTATCATGGCACTTGATTTCAGTTCTAAGGAAAAACATTACTTTGGTGGCTGGGTGAGAAATAAAATGCGTGTGCCTAATTGAATGAAAAGTCCAAGGGAAAAAAAAGAGGAACCCTAGTTCCCAACATTTTTTCTGATTTTTCCATTTTCAAGTTACAAAAAAACCCCCAAAACCAACAAAACAAAAAAACTGCTGAATTAAGATGGCTGTGATTTTCCTGAATTTTGGGGGAGGGGGGGGGAGAATTATTTCATACATTAATCACAGCCAAATGTCACAAATCTACGCAATTTTTAAAATCACGCCAAACCTCATCTTTAAACTAAAAAAACATCAGCCAAGCAAAAGGCAGCCAGCTCTAATTTTAACCTGGGAACCGAAACTGATGCCATAGGAGAGCCACAGAGTTCTGTTTCTCTCCTGAAAATACTTTGCTGATAGTTCAGTTCACTTGATGTTTCCCTCAAGGTCTTGGTTATTTTAGCATTTCAGGAGCTCCGTCCATTTTCTTGGTAAGGCCGCCAGGTAGCTGAGTCTCAAATCCTTTATGTGCTTTTAAGTCCAAAGGGAATCCCTGCTGGAAGGACAACCATGAAGATAAAGAGGTTTCTTACTTAGTAGTGTCAGTTCCTCTCAGATCTCTCTGGAAACTGATAGGAAAAGCTGCCATACCTCCCTGCCCTTCTGATAGGGAGGTATTTATGCACACCAAGCTTGCAGGATAGCTCAGAAGTTTTACAGCCCCAAAGAATGGGCATGCTTTGTTCAGGGGTGGTCTTTGTGAGGGGGAGAAGAGCATTCTGGACACAGTCTTCCTAGCGCTGCCTGAGGTCACAGAACCTAGCAGCACCAGCACCACGAGGAATTATCGCAGTGATGCAGGGAAAAGATAATTTCATTTTTCAGTGTTTTCCTACCCCATAACCAAATGACAGGACAAGCATATGCTGGCCTGAGAGCAACAGACAGCTCAGTTTTCAGCCTGTGTTTTGAGGGATCTGCTATCTGAATAAAACTCTCCAGCTCTTTCTTGGTATCAAAATTATGCTGGGGATCTTGGCATGCAGCTAAGACATGTTTAGTAAATATACCACTGCTTCAGAGAGTCTCTGAGGGAGAGATTTAGGCCAGGGCTCACCATCTATGAAAATGGACCTCAAGAGTGAAGGACATTTTGCTCGTTAACAAGGAAGGCTGTATAATCTATACAAACTCCTCTGTGACTCTAAGCAACAGAAACAGTTGTAATGCTGACAGCAGTAAGACATTTAAAGTCTCACTGTTAAAAAACACTTTGTTCTGGTTTTGGTTTTTAATAGGGAATATTACTGTCATTATCTAGACAGGTTTCCCTCTGATCCTAGCTTCACTGGTAGGATCCTGGCTTGTTCCAAGACCTGGCTTCGTGGTGTTGACAAAGCAAGTGATAAAGCAACTCCCCTTCCATCTGAATAGTCCTGCAGGGCAGCACAGTGTTCATCATACTGAACTTACTGTGAATATTTTCCATGGAAGGATAGAATAAAGAACTCGTAATAAAATGAAAATAGAACACAAAGACTCTGGTTCCAAGTTTAAGTGACTAGGTTACAATGCCAAAAATAAATAAAGAATAATCACTAACATAACCCTAGTCCCTTTTCTATATGTGCAATGTCATCAGTCAGTTTTTTGGGAAACATATCATTGTTTTCTAACTGAATCCAGAACTCACAGTACAAAAAACACTGTAAGTGTGTCATCATCAGTGAAGTGACTATCTAAATGGAATCTGGATGAGAAAACTATACTGTGCCAGATGTTCATCTGTTGATTTGTACTTATGAGGGTCTGAACAGCTGTGTATTGTGTGACTGCCCCAATAATTCAGGCTGGCACCTGAAAACAGAGTGAGCTGCAACCTTTCCAGAAGGGAATAAAAATAACAAAAGCATTCCATGTGAACAATACAATGGCCTTGACAAAGTTTAATGTAAATTCCTATATTCTCTCACATAAGATAAAGAAATCCCAGTCTCATCTTCTGGGTCTGGTTTGTGTTCCTGATCACTTCAAAACACTAACCACTGGGTGTTAAGATTTTGTTAAATTTCTCACAACCCAATGCCTAACATACCAGCCACAAGGAGAAAGAACACTTGGTTACTCTTGTACCACTGGATCTGAAAGAGTGATGCTGCTACTGCATCAATAGGCATGCAGTACATTTTACGTGTCACTTTGGAGATAGCAATTGCAAATCACAGTGTCCTACTGTTCCTAATGCCACTTCCAAAATTTCATGTTCTGCCCTTAACCCTCCCCATGTGCATAACCAACTGTTATACTACTGTTGTACTACAACTGTTATAGTACTGTTGTACTACTACTTACGCATGAATGAAACTGAAATCAGTAATGCTGTATTAATGCTCAGAGATAATTCTCTTGTTGGACTCATTATTATGCAAGGTGTTTGCAACTTTGCTTCTAAGCAAGGCTGTACTAGCAAGAAATTAATATATTGTCAGGGTATGGTAGCAGGTTTTTTGTCAATACTTGGTGAAGTATTAGTGGTGTGCTACTGCCACTTCTTCTAATTTAAGACAAAAATGTGCTTTTTTCAAAGAAAGCCAAAAAAAAACTGGAAAATGTCATTAACTGCTTTGGAAGTATCTTTTTCTCTGTTATCTGAAAGGCTTTAGGAACACCTAATTTTAATTATTTTCCCAACAAAACTCCGAACAGCTTTAAAAAGTCTAAGAATGTTTCCCAGCACAAAATCAAGTGCTCTGCCTTCCACCAGTTCTGCTGTTCCAAGAATTCAGATTTCTATTAATAAAGCAGATCACTAAAAATTCTGGCAGCAGCAAAATATGACTGATTCCAGTTCAGTTTTGTTTCTGCATTTCACTGACATGATTTCCAAGCTGGCATCCTCCTTTGAGTTTACATCTATTGTCACTTATTCTAAGCTGGATCTTCTGAAAGGACTATAATGAGTAGGATTCATTTGCTGCTGTAATGAGCACATTTGCCCAATTGACATCTACTCACATCTCAGTCCAGGATTGCTTCTAGAATCAGTAGTCTAGTTCCAGCTATACTCTGAGTTTCAGGAATATATGCACAAAAATACAGAGCAGCTGATGCATTGTATAAACCTAAGGACAGGAATGTAAATATATTCTAATTTGGTCTAGCTCAGTGTAGTCAATAACCTCCTCGTGCAGCCACGATGCATATCTGGACCCAGTTTCTTACCTATTTTAAACTTTAAAACACTTTATTATGCTTGTTAGACAGTGGAACCAGTCCACAGATACCAGGTGTCTCCAGAAAAGCCCAGAGTATGTTACAAACATGCCTTTGTTCTGCCATGCCCCATTTGTGAAACTCCCACAGAATGATTTATGCAGACCTTTCTCTGAAGTGTATTATCTGCAGGTTTTTTTGATAAATTGCAATTCTTTGGGAAAGTAGCTCTGCTTAAATTTTCCATTGTTGGTGTTCTCCTCCAGTGTACCTCTTTGCACAAAAATAATGGCAGCTTGGCTGCTTGAAAGCAACCTAGAGCCTTAGACTCAAGAACCCCCACCCACAGGAGAAAACAGCAACATGAGCAAATATCTGTTTAGTGGTACCAGGTAGATTTCTCACCTTGGCTACAAGATTGTATACAATACTCTGTTCCTTTTAAGCATCAGCATGACCTTGTGAGTACCCGTTCTTCTTTGACTTAAGGACTGGACCATAACAGTGAAATCCCTTTTAGTTTCCAGTCACCATGAAGAACCAGAGCAAAACTGTGCCCCAAAGGAGATGGACAGAGCAGTTGTGTTTTAGATGCTGATAGGTATCTGTGATTTAGCAAGGGAAAGAAGAAAAGGAGAATCATAAGAAGGAAGTGTTGTGCTAATGCTTTAAGGAAAACCACTGCTGGTACCGTGGGATAGAAGAGTTTGGGGTGCCTGTGAAGCTAATGATTGCATGAAGGTAAAACCTCTGTGGTGACTGACATGGGATGCAAATAATGTGCTCAAAGGAGTCTATAAAAGCAGAGCTGCCTTTAATAACCTATTATGTATTATCAGCCGCCCCATTGTACCTTCTGGCATGGTGGGGCGTTGGGTGCGGTGCAGCCAAGCGTCAGCCCTTGCTAGTTCATTGCCAGGTCACCTCTGGGGAGGAAGTGCTCCCTGTTTACAGGAAATGCAGACAAGAGCCGGAGGGCCAGGCTCAGCACAGGCTGAGGCCAGCACAGCTTACCTCCTCTGCAGTGTGCTTGAGAGAGCAGGGAGGGGGTGTGCCACTTGTCCGAGGCCCCAGGATGCCGTGTTTTGATTTCAGTCATGTCCAGCTCTTACTGTTGCTTTATTTTCTAGTGGTGTAAAGCCACTTGTCCAGGGAATGGTGCTGGCAGACAGCAGTGCAACCTAGGGTGTGTGTGAAACATGCAGGAAACACAGATTGGATGTGTCGGCTTGTGCAGGTGCCTTAAAGAAAGAGCAGCCCATCCACCCCAAAACATCTGGGAAATGGCTAATGAAACCTCACAGACAGGCTTTTTCCTATCCCTCCTCTAACACCGCCCCAGACAGGGACAAGACTTCCGCAGTGCGCTTCTCACTGCCTGCACCCCCTTCCAGAACTAGACTTGCACCAGCACCATTGTTCTGTGAGCACTTCCAAGTGCAGTGGTTGAGGGTGGAAGTTTTGTCCCTAAAGTTGTTCAGAACAGAGCAAAACCTTTAACACCTGACCAAAAATCCTCTTCCCCTCTTCTGTATCCTGCACCACAGCCATGCAAGAAACAGTGAAATTCATATTTAAATGTTCGTGGCATGAGGAAGAACACCTTTCTGGCCTTGACTGGCAAACAGCTTATCCCTCAGAGTATAAAAAATGTGATTAACCCAGTGTTACCTTGCCTTGTCAGGCTACGTATGATGTTATTTTATTAGCAGGCATCATTTCTTTCCTGTCTTTTTCAGACTTCAGCTGCAATATTTACCTTGATGATCTCCTGTAACAGGGAACTCACTGGCTAACACATGCTGCACTAATAGGTGTTTCCTTTTATTGGCTTTAAATGCCAATTTTAATTTTCTTTAGTACTTTAATTTTCTTCAGCAATGACACTTCCTTTTGCAAAATGAATTTAAAAAATAATTTACAAATGGATACAAGAAAATAATTGGTTTTAATACATGAGGATCATTCAGCACCCCAATGCCTCTCCCAATTACCATCACTGCATTAAATATTTAAATTTTCTGCAATAACGATGTCACTGCCTGAGAAAGTCAGAGTTTGGACTAATAACTGCTGGGCTTGTGACCTGACATAAAGGCAAGGGATACTCCCTCCACTACGTCCATGTCTCTCTTGTACTGAGGAGCCTAGCACAGACTTGTATAGAAGTGGAGTCAAACACATGCTGGATATCAGGAACTGTGTAGGAGCTCTATGACAATACAGAACAGTTTCAGAAGTGAAGACCTGAGTGCTGCTGCGGTGGATGGAGAAGGACAGGATGGAGAGGGTAGCACAAACATGCCTGTGCCCATCCCGTGTGCAAATGAGACCTGTAACATTTTGGCACTTTAAACAGAAACCAGAGCCACTGGACTGAAGGCCTACTATAAATGCATGCAGCCCATGCAACTGTTCAGCAATATTTCAAGTTTAGCTACTGTATGTGCCTTGAATATTACCCTTCGTAATGATTACCACAATAATATACTCAGGCATTCTTCACAAATTATAATGTGTTCTTATATTAACATAATGCAGTCATTTATCAGTGAGAGAGAAAAACAGAGGGAGGGACTTATTTTCACATCTACTTGGGCAAATAATTACAAGTTGCAGAAAGACTGTCCAAGTAAGGAGAGGGAGACTGACTAAGCCACTAATAGGCCCCCTGAGCCGTTCCTGTATCTGCCTTGCTCTTGCGTTCACTTGTGCTGAGGCCCCTTTCTTGTTGTAGCTAGGCAGGTTTTCTGAAGTGCAATGATGCTGCCCACACCGAGAAACTGCAGACACTAATATGAAACACGAGAAGACAATGGTGAGGAACAGTGCTGCTGCCTGGCCCTTCACCCAGCCACGACAAACGCACAGGGCATCCTGGGAGAGCTCCTTCACTCTCTGCATGTGGGAAAAGTTGGGGGCATACAAGGAAAGCTCGCAGATGCACCTGCATGGGAGACACATACTTTTTTCACAGCTTGGAAGTGAATGCAGATATGTTGAGAGTTCCCTTTACAAAAGTTAGTATGAATCTAGTCAGTGGCCTTGGAGGTCTCTTTTCTTCAATGCCCTCCGACTTACATTAACCCATCTTTGCACAGGTTCCTGTCATTCTAGCATTGGCTTTGAAGCTTTGGATTTGTTCACATTTGGGATCCCCAAGTGGGAGAGGAAAGAAAAATAACAAGATGAGGAAGAGCTGCAAAACCAAATTAATAGCGTCTCAGAGGAAATGAGAACTAAAGAAATCATATACACTGAGTAACCCAGGCCCATGTTACAGACCAACTTGGTTGGCTAAGATGTCTGCTGGAACGCATGGCGATGTCAGATTTTCTTCCAAGCCCAGCAAATCCGCAGGGATTCCCTGCCTCCCAATGGGTTATCTCTGGGTAATGTGTGTATTTGTTAGGTCTAATCAATAGTGTCTGGGATATAGTAACACCAGTGAGCTAGTCTGTTCTTCCTCTCTGCAGTGCCTACACGGAGCCCTACAAGGTATGCCCGGTCTCTGTGATACCAACGGAGGTCATCACATCAGATGAGGAACAGAAGAATTCAGAAGAAGATGAGAGCAGCCTGGACGATCCCAGCCTCATCAACAAGGTAAAAGAGCTGAGAATGGGAAATGCATGAAACCACAAGAGGGAGAAACAATTTGCAGAACCATCTGAATTCTCAACTCTCTTTGCTCTTTGCCTGGTGCTCATTTAGAAATGTCAAAGCCATCGATCCTTTGCTCCTCCAGTGCACTAGCAACAATTTACCTCTATATAGCATGTGGAAAAGCCAAAGAACTGCAGACCTGAGATGAGCAGTGAAGGCAACATAGCCAGCAGGAAAAGCCTGACTCAAATGTCAAGCAAAATGTCTCACAAAGGAGGATTTAGCTGCAATCTTGAGAATTTTAAAACTACACTGAATAAAACAATGACAAATAAATTATTTGGACCAGTTCTGCATTGTATAGGAGATGGAGTAAATTACCTAATAGGTCTCTGCCATCTCAAAATTCTCTCCTCATGGGAAAATGCACTCATGTTTGGGTTTATTTTACTGACTTATGATTAATAAAACCACTCTAAATCAAATCATGGAGAAGACCATGGAAATGTGACCACAATTCAAGATGACACAAGGCTGTTTAAACCTCCAGTAGGTTGACTAACAGTGCAATTGTTAGAAGAAATCACATTGAGTAGTTTTAACTACAAATTTAGCTTTGTTTTTCAAAACACATTTGTTTTTTGTTTTGTTTTTTTTAAACTTAATATAAGCCTAACAATCTAACATTGTGTCTCTGAGTACAAGCCCCCACTGTGCACAGTCCACTTAGAATGCATGGAATAGGTATGTTCTGAAGGATTCAAATTTGAGCCCAGGAACTAAGGCTGCATAGGAAAATACCAAATCCTGAATTGCTACCCCTTTCTCTGCCTTTCATTTTGGCCTGGTTTCTCCGTGTCTACTACACTAGGTGTCTGGTTATGGGTACATGTCAGAGCCTGCAAAAGTCTGTACAGATGCCCCTCCAAAACCAAGAGATAACTGAGTAAGGGTCAATTCTGTCGAGGAGAAGTGTAAGTACACTGATCCTAGGAAGATCAGGTTTCTTCAGGCATTTCTAAAATGTGAATTTCTGTCTAGGGGCACATGTAGAGGACACCAGTGGTTGACAAACAAAAGAAGAAACTTCAAGTGGAATGACAATTAAAGGCAAATGAAACTGCTGTTGCTCTAATCTTGGAGGGAGCACAGCCTTCCTTTCATTTCCCTGCATGCCATCTAATTTTTAGGTGTACCCTGCAGGATGCTGAGCTGCCTGTGATACCAGTGGAAAAGAGCGTGATGGTTTGATGTCCTTGCTGACACGAAACAAATAAAGCAGTCTTTTTTCCTCTGAGATTCATGAAAAATTTTGGCTGTCTGTTTTCACATTGTTTTGGAGAGGGAAAAGCCTTCAAATTTCTGATATTCCCTTTTAAATGAAAAAAAACTTTTCTTTTAGTTCTATTAGTTACCTGACAAAACCACTATCATTTAAAGTGTGTTATCTCAGCTGGTCAGGTTTCACAGCGTGTCTTAGGTCTGACACCAGTGGAGGAGTGACAACAAAAATTGTGACTTGAGTTCACAAGGGGAATGCACTTGGAAGTAAACTCAAGGCTGCTAAAAAACAAATGTATTGACACTCTTGTAGGCTTTTACTGAAGACATGGTTGAGCTGGATTCAAATCTGGACTTTGTGATTGGTTTTTACTCCTAAAACAGATAAATCCACCTTAGACCCAGCTTGCAAACAAGCATTAAAGGAATTAAAGGGGAAATGAGCTTAATAGTTCAGATATGATCATACAACAACTTTAAACTGAGTTCTCTTCGGCAGAACTTAGTATTTGTTGCAGTCTCAAAAAACTTAATTTTAGAATGAAGATCAGAAATAGAGACAATACAGTCTTTAAAGTCTGCTTTTGAGAAGCTCAGCTTCATGGTTCGAAATGGACTAAGATAAACACATGCTGGTTGATCAGCAATATTTTACAAGAAACTGTATATACTAAGAGAAATATTATGTTGTCCTGGTAGCAAAATGTAGTGAGGTGAGTGGCATGTAACCCCAGCAAAATGGTACAAAAGAAAGAGAATTCAGACCAGATATGGCTGGATTTTATGTAAAAAAAAAAAAACCCAAAGCATTCTGGCTAGTCTTTTACGGCTTTAGGTTTAATATATCCCAGACAGACTGTAGGACTGCCATTCCATGCTAGTGTACTGGGGGTGTGGCACAAACGGGAACTTCATGGGGAAGTAATCCCTAACCTTGTGAGAAAGCAGCACTGGAAGTGAATGCTCCACCCTTCTCCTAGATATCAAAACAAAAGGCGGTGGAGAAAAAGAGGAGCAGCAACCCAGCATGGCAGATGGAGGGGACCTGTACCCCACACAAACATCGTACATTGAGCTTAGCCACAGAGGTCAAGCAGCAGGTACTGTCTGATGGCAGCAGTAGTTACCAGCCTTTGCTGCTCCTTTTCCATTTCCACTGCATGGGCTTGGTTTCCAGACTCCATTAATCATTCTGTTTTGCAAAACCTTTAACCTACACATATTAAAACACACATACATGCACACACACAAAACTGAAATGTGCTGGAGCTGGGAACGACAGATTTGTCGTTTAGGTGCTTTGAGGAAGCTTCTAATTCAAAGGGCTTTGGCAGCTCTTTGATTTATATAATGACAGATTGCCCAGGAGAGCTACAATCTAGCTCTTCAAGGAAGGGACCTGGGAAACAGGAGATCTGGATTGGTTTTCCTTTTCTCTAACTGATTCACAGACACAGCTTGAAATTCATCTGTACTTGTAATGCTTCAGTTTACTGTTAGCAGCACTGTGACATCACTGTAACTGCTATGTAGTCCATAGTAATTACAAAAGGGACATTATGGAGCCATTTAGGTCAGAGGCTGAAGCTTGCAAACTGCTGTCAGCCTCTGACAGTGAAAGCAGTGCTTTAGTGCTGGGTACCACCCAGCTACCCGGGTACAAACCTACCCTAAGGAGTCTATCAAATAAGCTACACACATAAGAAAGTGCATGAATAGATACCATTTATCCATGTCAGCATGGCAAGGCAGTGCCACACACCTTTGCTTTGCCAGTTATGCTGTATGTAAGTAAATAATTTTAATCACTGAAACGTTGTGGGGCTTTTTTAGTTTCAATTTAGAAGAAATAAAAACTAAAGAGACTGAGGTGAATTTAAGGAGAAATGGTTTACTTGTGAACCTCACTCTTAACATCTTTCTCTGTTAGCTGATCCATAGCAACTGCACAAGCTCCTAAGTCCTTTTGTGTTTGTGACCTTCCTGGCACCAGCATGTTTTTCAGAGTGGAGAGAATGGGAAGGTATTTCAGCTATACACTGAAATTTTATATTGTATATTGCAGACATTTTATTAAGCATTTTGTTTTGGGGAGGATGGGGTTATGAAGCTGAGAGACAAAAAGATTTAGTGAAGCAGAAAGGTAAAGGTTCTGCCATGGCTGCATGACTCCCATCTGCTAAGCAGAAGTGCTTCTGAAGTGGGAACGGGAAGGAAACATACAGCAGGGCTGGGCACAGGACTTGCCGCAGAGAGTAAACATTACTGAAGAGGTGGCAGCTTGTTGGTGTTACAGTAATCACCTGGACTTCGTTTCAGAAACTTGATGCTTGAGGGACCTGCATCCCTCTATCCCTTCTGACTCTGTCATCAATCTCAGAGTTCATTTCTTGGTTAAGCAAACAGCAATTAAATAACACAAGACAGACAACTCCCAGAGACACTGTCTCAAACTTGCTCTAGACAGGCGCTGTGACACCGGGGTCCCTGTACTCTTGGCTAAGACATATAAATCATGAGAGGAATTATGGAGTGCAACAATGTGTCTATGGAGAGGACCTCTGGCCTGCTGGGGTAATGGGCTCTGCATTGGGCACCCTGAAGCCAGGCTTGTCCATAGATGATGTGCTGGGCAGCCAGCGCTGGGCCAGGTGACCCAGAAATTGAGAGCCCTCCTTTAATTTCATCTGCTAAGCTTGTGTAGTGAAAATCAAGACAGAAAACACAGTGCCTCTAGTATGTTCCTGAAGCAGCTGGGACAACCCAGAGAGGCACATCATGGTCTTCAAAGTGGAACTAGGGCAAGAGAGGTAGGTAATCAAATACGTGCTCCCAGTAGGCAAGTGGAACTAAGTAAAAAATGTAAGATCTTTCCAGGGCATTCTAATAAACTTCAGTGTAGTACTCCAAAAGTAAGTGATTCAAAGCATGCTCTTTGACACCCATCAGCTAGAAGGAACAAAGCACTACACTACATAACCTCCGGGTTTAAGCAGATCAGGGAGTCCAACCATAACCCATTTAACACATCATCATCAGGTTTCAAGGACTTTTCCAATTATATTAACTACTGATCAGTTCGTGCTCTTCCTTGGGGTCCATCAGCCTGAGGTGAAAACTCAAAGAGCAGAGAGATATCTTTGGTCTCCACATAAAACAGAAGCCTTTCCTTAGCTCATGTATGCAGTCAACACTGACCTCTATTTGCAACCTGCCTTGACTGGCCCTTGGTTCCTCTGAAATAGGCAGTGGCGAATTCACTTGTTGGTGCTTATATTTCTTGCTTTTGTAATGAAAACCTACATTTTTTTTAAACTGTAGAAATATTCAAAATCTTAAAATCTGTTTTACTTCTTGGAATGAGCAATCTTTTCATTGTCTCTGTGATTTGCTGTTAACAGAAAGAAGGCCAGTCCAGAGCCTACCTCATTGCTCAGGAGCTGATGTGTTCAGAAAAAGTGTGAGTTCATTGCTTCCACCTTATCTGTTACTCTTCTAAAACTGAAGCTACACAATCTGCTCTTCAGCACTGGTTTGATGGCAACTAATATAAGTTTGGTCTCTTTCCGCAGATATGTGGAAATGCTCCAGCTGTTATGTGTGGTAAGTAAATAATTTTAATCACTGAAATGTTGTGGGGTTTTTTTAGTTGCAATTTAGAAGAAATAAAAACTTTAAAGAGACTGAGGTGAATTTAAGGAGGAATGGTTTACTGGTGAACCTCACTTTTAACATCTTTCTGTGCTGTTAGTTGCAAGGCAGTAGGGAATGAGAGCCACCACACACACCATGGCCACTGCTGCCTGGAAAGAAATTCCTTGAGAAGGCAAAAAGTAGCCCTAGGCTGTCCCTGGAGGACACCACAATGCCTAGCACTGGAAAAGAACTCATACAGAGAGGAGAGGAAAGTAATGAGTTCAACAGCATATTGCTGCCTGTGCTCATTGTGCCCCTGAAGAAAGCTGACAAAGCTTCAGAGCCTTCTCAGGCTTGGGCAGCAGAGGCAGAAGATCAGCCTTAAACAGGACATACACCTTGCCTATGACTGCATTTAATAAATCAGAAACTGGCCAAGCTGGTCAGCTGACAACCCCACACTCTAAAGGACTATGCTGCTTAGCTGAAATCTACCAATATTTTGATAAACTGGTGATAGCCTGCTTAGCCATTGTCCACTGGGGAAACCAGGATGGTTTCTTTAACTATAGACTACAGGGGCTTCTGATCATTATGAATACCCAGAGAGCTCCTTTCTGAAATTAAGATTTCCATGAGTATAAAAAAAAAAAAAAAAAAAAAAAAAGAGAAAAGGCTCTGCCAGCTTCTAAATCAAAACAGAAGAGAAATACACACACAGGAAATTACCATGCACAGAAAGTATTAGCCACTCAGTATCTTCATTAGATGCATTCGATTAAAACAGTCTTAATGTATTTAATTTTCCATTTGCAAATACATTTGGTGCATTATGGACAGCATGGAAGTGCAGGCCTGAACTACAGTTCATATACAGTGCACTGTGTTTAGTGGAGCTGTCTAGTAGAGGCCTCTCTTTTATATTCTAGCATATTCTGTACACCAGTGCTGTTGCTGGCCCAGGAGAGGAATGCTTTAAGACATTCCCAGTACCTTCAAGACTTAATTTGCCCTTTTCTCCTCCCTCTGGTAAATCTCTTTGTGGTGAATGTATCTCTATGTGTGTAAATGAGTAATTCATGCATCTTTACAATAGTCCTAATTTCTGCCTGTAGGAATCATTTGAAAGGAACAGGAAATGTCATTTTTGCTTTGTTTTCCAAGGTAACAACTTTGACATGGCACAGGGATTCTGGTTTATATCTTTGGTAATATTTTAAATTTTTTGTTTGTTTGTTTGTTTGCTTGTTTAGTTTAGTTTAGTTTAGAAACAATTATGGACAACAGTATACTCTACTCCCCTTTCAGCTGGATGGACTCCAAAGTGTTGGTAATCCCTAATAAAAAACAATCTTCATAAAAATTACAGATTGTAGGTTATTAAGGAAAAAACTCTCTGCTTGGCTGCTAATTTTATCTGCTGCAGTGCTCAAAAGTTGGATCGAAGATATGAAGAATGAAAACAGAGTCTTCCTGGCTTGACTGAAAAATATAACTACTCTCAGTTCTTCTGCTCGGGAGACACTTTCTAAACACTTGTTCGGTTTTTCTGCATGTTTCAGTCCTGTACTTGAATATTCCACTGAATCCTATTTTCCTGGGATTTTGTTTCCCTGTCTGCCCATCCCACTAGAGTACAGAAAACTTACTGAGTAATGAACAGTCACATCAGTAAAAATCTGTATTTTGCACTTGCTCTTGACACTGGTCCACTGCCAGGTGTCACAACAGCCACCAGGGACCACACTCAACAAACAGCCCTCAAGATGGTTCATGGCCAGTTAGAAACAAAGGCTTCTTCAACAGCACATCTCAGCTCAGGCAAACATTTGTCTTTGTTCCCCATCACCAACTTTCTCAGGAGAACAGTTTCTAAATGTTCATCTTGAGGTCTCAGGTCTCATCTTCTTATATAAACCCACATGCTGGTTAAGAAAGACAAGAAACTAAACCACACCCTAGCTGCTTTTAGAAAGGGAAAAAGGCTTTTCTTAAGCCTGTTGCAGGAGCAGTTTCCCATCTCATTTCCAGGCTTGGCTGGAGCTGCTGTTCATTCAGCATAACAGAATCTGTTTGGCCTTTCAGCAGAAATTTTAATAAATTGATTGATTGCCAAAACGATGGCATTTTCATACAGTCACTCTGATACTGAACTGAAAGAGTGGCAATATTGTGCTAGCTCACAAATTTGGTATGAGTTGGTGCAGTAGTTGGGATAATAATCTAAAGAGTTAGCTGTTTTTACCCTACTCAAAAGTAACACTGTTCTCTGGAGCAGAGTTAAGAACTCACACTGGACTCAGGAGCTGGGACTGGCAGGGCCTTGCAGGCTAAGTCCCTGATTTCTTGGAACTCACAACTTAGTTTTTCAAAGCTGATTAGTCTTTGAATTTCCATCAGGATCATTTAATCCTCAAATGGTGTCCTGCTTTTCTCCTGTTTTTCTTCCCCAGAAACAGAGGCTGCACTTTATGTCTTTTTCTTAATGCTTGCTCCTCGACAAAAATGCTGCAGGTTAATTTCTCAGCCTAGTGTTTCACACATCACTTCAAGGACCAAGTCTAGTTTATTCTAGTTTATTCAGCCTGTTGTCTGGTTTGCATTTTCCTCTTAACAGTGGGCCACAATTCTTAGAAACCCCAAGACCTAGATTTATGCTTCCTTGGCATTTGAACATTTGGATATGAATATGAGATTAATAGATATAGCATGTGCTGGATCTCCAGCCTTTGGAGCAGTGTGGGATCAGACTTCACAGGACATCCCAATGCTTTTGATAGAAAAAAAAAATCTTAGGAAATAAAAAAGAGCAAAATCACTGTAGTGCTCAAGTCACTACCTAAATGCAGATTATTAGGAAGTCAGGCTCCTCAGTTAAACTCCACTTTCAGAATTCTTGAGGGCAGCACATTCTCAAGAACAAAAAATAAACATCTGCTTTAGCAGCCACTATTACATGTTAGACAAAACAGAACTCCATCTTTCTAATTATTTACACTTCCAGTGAATGATTGGCTGAGCCTTTTTTACTACCCTGAATTTCTTGGATGATGTTCAAACTCCTTCTGGACCAATCAAGTTACTTCTTTCCTGATTAAATCCTTTAGTGAATGGAACATGCTGACTAAATGAAGCACTCGCTGTCTATCAGACCCACAGAAGCTCTTATATAAAGGCGTAAAGACACACTGTCACAAAAGAACAGCCTGTCCTCACAGCAGGCTGGTTTTTTTTCTCATTTATTCACCGTTGTCTTCATCAGCAGTGGGAAAATAGATATGTATCAGCCATTAGTTTACAGATAATCTGTGTATCTCTTAAAAGGGATGGAAGTCACACCAGCACATCAGGACAACTGCCTGGTAACAAGCCCCACAGACTCAATGTTCATAATGCATACCCTGCAGCCTAGCAGTTCTGAGACTCATTTGGAGTGTTTTGGATGAATGTGTTTGATTGCATCAAGTGTGTGTTGAGGTCAGGGTTCCTGACCTAGATTGTACCCTGCAATGGCAGGATAAGAGACTGTGTCTGCTGCAATAGTATTTTCTGCTGTTCATCTGGCATTGTTTCTGCTGAGCTCAGTAATGAGAAATTTGGGAAGATCACTGCTCAGTTCAGATCACTCAGGTCACTCACTTTGTAAAAGATGATGTGACACTTTTTAATCCAAGGTTGCCAATTTCATCATTAGGAGTGAGGCTGCTGGTCACAGTGAAGATACCCCCAAGAAACACCCATGAGTCCAACACCGCTACCATCATACTGTACAGCATTTGATAAAAGTACTCACAAAATCCTGGAAGCAAAACCCAGAACTCACTATTGTCCTATTACCTAGTCCTTTTGCCTTTGGATTAGAGTGTCTCATTTCAGGTAGATGTTGAATCCTGCAGAGAAATTTCTTGCTAAGTGCTCTACCAAAAAACAAAAGATCTTGTGGAAACTAACCATGCATTCTTCCCTGTCTCATGACCTCATAGCTCCAGGCTTCAGTCCTCATTTCCAGCATTTCCTACATCATGGGGGGAAAATGTAATGTGTGTGCTAGTGATGTGCACAAATAAAAGAAAGAAAAGAATACAACCAGCCTTTGTGGCTGTGGGTTTTGATCATCTCAGATTCACTGAATTATTTGTAGTTTATTTTAAGGATGTTAGGGGTTTAGCAATTTTTTTTTAATGGATGTTTATAGTGATTACTGTTATGCTACAGATTTTTTATTAATAATTATGAAGCTGGCTATCCAGGCAACTGGAATTAAGAATTTGGGCAGTCAATTAATGAGTAATTAAATACACTGAGATACTGTGGGAAAGGAGTGTTAATCTTGTTGCTCTGGCTATGGTGAAAAGTGGACAGATACAGAGCTGTTTGATGTTAATTTGGAAAAGGTAACATTTCTGTAACATAAAAGGTTACTTACAACATCAACTGTGAACTTAACTATAGCTATTCACCTCCCCAGGTACAATAAGCTCAAAGAACCCTTTGGATTCTTTCTGTTTCCCCAGTCTGGAATAATTACAATGACTGAGGACTTCAAAAGGTTACAGATTCCTTTGAGTTAGAAAAAGCAAACAAAAGATGGGTGGACTGGATAAATTGGTTGGAAAGCTGCTAGAGTGTATACTGGATGAAATATGTAGATAGAAGGCTCATTCATCAGAAGAAGAGAAGATGAGAACATTGGGATTACTTGTGGTTCTGGGACAGGACACAGTGGTGGAAAGATGATACAGATAATTAGAAAAGGCAGTAATACTCTTTCAGAAATCTTTATGATCTTGTTTCATGCAGGGTATAGTTAGTAAAAAAGAATATTGTCATCATAAATTTTTTTCTTTACTTAGTTCTAGTAACTTAAAAAAAAAAGGTTCACCTGTCAGATTTGATTTGTGTGATTTTCCTTTAGCCTAGTATCTATGAGATTTTAAGCCTGTCTGCCTAATTTCTGTATTGTTGTTCACAGAACTTCTATGAAAGTATCTTGAAAATGCTTGGAGAAGAAGATGAAAGTGAAGTTCAACTCAAGCAGGGCTTAAGTGAACTCCCTGAAATTCACGAACTACACCAAGACATCCTGGGAGAACTGGAAGAAAGAGTTCTTAAATGGTAAGTATGGAAGAGCATGGTTAGATGGTCTTGACGTATCTTCAACAGCAGGCGAGTGAACTCATCACCACCAGTTAGTGTGAGGACATCCTTCTTCACATGCATCCTTCTTCACATCCTCTTATGCTAGCTCTAGTCAGCACTAAATGGCTTCACACTCATGGCTTGAAGGTCACAGGGTCATGCCACAGGAGGCAGAACAGCAGACATCAGAACCCATCCTGAAGCAGACCCACAGCTTACATAAACCTGCACAGCAGCTGCACACCCCCTTGGTCCCAGCCCCAAGGCAGGGCTCTGGGCAGGCTGGGCTTCCAAGCCAAACAGACACCGTCAGTCTGCCGAGGGACTCCACCTAAGCCAAACATCCTCACAGGGCAAAGTCTTTCCATGAGCGAATAAGACCATCCCCCGGACAGACAAAGCTCAAAAATTAACTCAGTTAAGGAGACCTCTTGCTTAAAACAGGCTTCCATGCCCTTATCAAACTGCTGGAATGTCAAAGAGAAATAACCTCTGCAGACCCAAGCTGACCAGCCCCACAGCAGCAAGAGCACCTGTCTCAGACAGAACTACTCTGGCTCTGACAGGTTATAATGGACCATACGGAATTAAGATTAAGGAAAGAGAACTTTAAGAGTAATAATCCTAAATGCAGGGCTCAGCTCTCCTTGTCAGCCCTGCTCTGCACTTTAAAGTCAAAGCACACAAGGCAAGAAAAGGCTGAAGGGAACTGTATATTGGTTTGTGTCCATCAAGGGACTGTTACAAATGGCAGACTTTAAAAATGCTATGAATTATTTATTATTTACACACTCATAGCATAAACAGAAGCAGTGGTTCCAACTGGGATTTAGCATTAGGACTTGTGTCCTAAAGAAGTCAGAGCCCTCCTCTAACAGCACACAACCCATTCCCTAAGACAGAAGGGTGACAACTGGAAATGCTTCAAGATTACCTCCCAGGTATACATGTTCCTCTTGTAACTACAATTACTCTTTTACAGTTTCAGAATCTTTCCACTTCTCTCCTTGTATTCATAAAAATTTTAATTCTGTGCAACAGGCTTCTGAGACAGATGATGGTGGGGCAGTGCTGACAAGGAGGCAATGAAGGTCAGCTGGAGATATGTTACAACTGAATATGATACAGTATGCTCCACAACCAAAGGCACAGGCAGAGGATCAGCCCCTCATGGTGCCTATTCTACAGCAGAACATTTTGCTGTCCAGTATTTCAGTGAAGCACTCCCTTTTCTGCCATCTAACCTAAGTTTCAGCTGCACAGTGTGCTTAGCCACTGTGGGTCTATTACAATGAGAAAAAAGTATGGCTCTTCTTCTTGATAATTAATGTATTTGCCGATTCTTTTCTTTCTGTGGCCTTAGGGAAGAACACCAGAAAGTTGCAGATGTTTTCCTCTCCAGAAAATCAAGGCTGAATCACCACACAGCATACATTAAGCAGTTTGATAAGAATTTGGCTTTGCTAGATGAAACCTGCCTTAAATATTCAAAACTGGCTACCATAATTCAGGAGTTTGAGGTAAGGGTCCCATATATTTTTACCTGTACTAATGCATGGTTGTGCAACAGGGCTTACCCAAAGATACTTCTTCAGCAACTCCACCAGTGTTCACAGAGGGTAGAATGGGAGAATATCTCTCTTCACGCATTCCCCCCCCCCCCATGTATGTGTGTGCATACAGAATGTGTTTGTTAACCCCTCAAGTCACAAAGACAACACCTCTAGCAAGCTGTGTAAACTTGGAATGGTTCAGTGGAATTTGTGTATGCCACTGGTAGCAAACTTTTATAGTACACCTCAGGTGAAGATGACAGTTTGCTGCTGATCTTTGCTCATCATCTGATCTTTGACATCCCTGATCTTTGTATTTCTTTTCCCTTCCATTGAGGACAGCAGAGCTCTGGTGACAGCCCCCAGAGTGTGAAACATCAGCTTTTGAAAGTGGTGCAGCGTGTCTTCCAGTACCGAGTGCTGCTCACAGGTCAGTAAAACCACTCCTGCAGGTAATTACAAGTCTAAGTCAAAATCCCAGTCCAATTTCATTGCACTGTTAGAGGGAAATACCCAAATTTACAGTAACAGTACATTTATAGATTTTTACATTTTCAGTAACACCTTCCCTTTACATTCAGGACCACATATATCACTCCCACCTGGAATCCCTCTGGTTTGCTCTGCTCGCTCATTCTCTGAAAAACACAGCAAATCTAGCAAGTGTGAGCCTGTGAGGGAAGCAAGCTTTCTGAAGCAGAATGTGGCCCCTAAAAAGAATTGAGAAGTTTATATTTGTAGCTAATGACCTGGTTGGGGAAGAAAGTGGTGAAATGCAATGATAAATCTCAGTGTTGATATATGTGTGGGTGGAGATGGATTCAAGATGAGCTATGCATGTGACAGTAAGAAGGAAGCCATAAACCCTGCCAATAAACTCAACAGCCAATGAAGGGCACAATGTACTAGAAGGGACTCCTATACATGCACCAGAACAAAGTGACCATTTTTATTCACAATACAGATTAGCAGCAGTTTCATCTTGTTCAAGACATTTTGATCAAGGATGCAACTCATTATTCACAGCTGGGTTTGCTTTTTAAGCACCAGCAATTCAGGTGAATACTGAATGCAATAGTAGGACTTTTTTTCTGACTTGCTTCTCTCTCTGAGTATGCCTATAGTGAGGGCAACTTTCCAGACTTCTGGGTTGAAGTACTTAGTAGTCTCACATAATACGTGCACACAAATACCACATTTAAGAAAAAGGACTTGGCATGTCCCCATCAGAAATACCCCATTATGTTCCATTTTCTCTGCCCACTTCTGTGGTCCACACCACAAATTGTAAACACAAAGTGTGGTGTTTTGTGGGAGAGCTTGGAAGGGTTTCAGTGCAGCTCTGCTGACTGGATTCCATCTACGCTTTAAGAAATGTGAGCTCCTCCTTGTCCCAGGTACTGGTACTAACTGGGAAAAAGAAAGCTTTTGTGTATAGCCAGGAAAAGTCTGCTGGATTAAGAAAATCCAGAAGATAGCTTACTGCTTCAGTACCTCACCTCAAGAAACCAAACCATTCTTTCCCTGCTAGGGCAGAGTGGGTCTGGAAGAGTGCAGTCCTTCAGATTCTCTAGACAGCGTAAAAAATATTAAAATATGCAGGTGTACTTGTGTGTGTATAATTTGCTCTTTCTACCCTGATAAGGAGGCGTATTTAATGAGGACACTGGCTGCCAGTTACTGCACTGCAGACAGAAGGAGTTGCCCACTCAGTTAAATGTCCATAGCCAAGGATGGAGCTTGCAGTTTTGAGAAGGAATGCTAAATATTGCCTAGTAATTTTTTTCAATCTGTTTATTCATTTACACTGCCAAGGTATGTGATGAGTCTAAATCTGTATCAATGCAGAATGCAGTCAAGGGGAAGTCAAGAGGCTACATGTACTTAAGTATTTGGGAACAAAGTGATATGGGATGTGTTTAAGGTCAGGTTGGACAGGGATTTCAGACACCCAATGCAGTGGGAGGTATCTTTGCCTGTGGCAGAAGGTTGGACTAGCTGATCTTTAGGGTCCTTTCTAACCCAAAACATTCTATGATCAGGATTTTATGTTTTACCTAATAACACTACAGATTATATTGATCTGTATTCTGATTACTGCCTGTGTTCTACTATTTTCTACAGATTACTTGAATAATCTTTGCCCTGATTCTGCAGAGTATGAAGCTACACAAGGTAAAATCAAATGGGTACAACAATAATTCTGCTTTGCTAAATCTGCTTCTAAAGTAGTACAGGATCTATACCGGTAGTATATGGAGAGGGTTATTTTGAAGATTTTCCCTGTGTTAATAGGTTAGATGAAGATCTGATTGCTAGTTTAGACAAATTCTTCAAGGCAAGAACCCTACCTCTTTCTATTTTTTTTAATTTGTTTTGTTTTGTTGTTTTTTTGTTTTGTTTTGTTGTTTTTCTGTTTTTTGTTGTTGTTGTTGTTTTGGGAGGTTTTTTTCACTGAAACCTGTGGGGGGGGCTCCCTATAATTCTGACATGATAAACTTAAAGAAGGTATGATCTATGTATCCACCTATACAAGCATGATGGAGATACTACAGTTCTGCTGCCCCACTCCTCAGCGAAGTCCCAGTTCTCTTTGGCTCCATCCAAATTTGGCCTGGCCATTGTAACGTCAAACTGGACTGCTCTACCTGTTTGTGTACTGTTGTCTGTGGTATGCCTGCTGTGCTCTGTGGATTCTGGAGTAATCCAGGAGGTCTGAATTGTCTATCTGTATTCCTTAAGCCTAAGTAAACTTGGAAAAAAAAAAGTCAGTTCTGCACAACCAAGAACAAATCCAGATGTACAGCTGCTACCACCATCCTTTCTATCACATCAGATGGATGAAGCAGAAGTCTCTCACTCCCACTGAAGTCAATGCAAAGTTTAGCTGTGGCCTCAGTGGGAGCAGCTTCCAGGGTGCAGGAAGAAGGCATAACACCGTTTTAATGAAACCAGTTCACCTCTGAACTAAAGACAAATCCAAACCAGCTCAGAGCAGTAAGGTCTGTGACTGACTACAGATTAGTCAAAGAGGAGAGCCTTGAGCAAGACAAGTGGGGCTGCAGCTGTATCAGTAATTCAAACAAGGCCAGGACAGTGGCTCAAGCTGTGGCCACAACTGGCTATTGTGTTTGTGGTTAGCACAACAGCCAATTCCTGGCCATGTGACTAGCATGTCTCCAGGCTATGGCCAGAAACAGGATTCCCTGTTCCACACCTGTTCCACAGAAGAGATCTGAGATAAGGGCTCATGTTATGCCACTGCTCTCATGGACAGCACACATGCCCTAGGTTATTTGCCACAAGGTTATTTGCCACAAGGGGTCCAGGTGTTAATTCATGTCATACACCACGTCATGACCAGTCCTCTCTCTCAGCATTAGGGAGAAACAGATCATTGTAGACTGCCATGCTTGTGGCTGCCTAAAGCTGGGATACAATTAATCTACCTCTACCACAGCCTCCAGTTGTCAAAAATCTACAACTCCAAAACATCTCAAGAAGATTTGTGCCACACTAGGTACTTAAATGGGACCTCATGAGCTCTCTTGGTCAGAACAAATATCATGCAGTTTCACACAAGAGAATGAGGGAGAGAAGGGGAACTGACTTAAATTTGCTGGGTATTTGCATTCTGAAGATGCTGAAGAAAGGGAAGAAGCTACTGCTGGGGACACTGATTTTTTTTTTAAAGATGCTCTCACAAATAGAAGGGGGTTGATTTATTTTCCTACTCTCTTACATGATTTATGGTGTTTGTTTTGCTTTACCCCTCAGCTGCCTTATTCATTGTTTCTGAAATCATAGACCAAGCCAATGACAGCATGCTCCAAGCGGTGAGTCCTAGCATGACACATGCTCTCCTAATCAGTTTTGTTTTTTCTGCATCTGATGAAGTGAATATCTCTGCTAAAGACAGAATTTAATGGGAACTGTAGGAAAACTATATCCTCCTCAGCTGCCCATATACCCAGATATATCACTGTCCTTCACAAGTGATTGCTGTTTTAACTTCCTACAGGAAATGAGTCTGATACATCTCTTGTCCATTTCCTGCAGAACATGTCCACACTGCAAACCTCAGCATTACAGCATTACTCTACCAACAGTGCTAGGAAAAGCTGAGCTTTAGCTGAGCTGCAGCAATTTCTCCTCTCACTCTCAAAAACTCCAGTGATTAGTACTAGCACTGGCCATGAGTGTGCTCACAGGAGGGCAGTGCCCTTTCTGAGGATGAAGACCTTGTTTCCATTGTGGAAGCTGTCAATCCGAGAAGTTTTGCTGGGGCTAAAATACCCTTAGTGACAGAAGAGTCCCTTGCAAATGTCTTTTTCAAGTGTCAGCTGTCCCATGATCCCTGGCATTTCCTGTGCTATTAGTTTATATATTTTTTCCATGTTGCTGGCCTATAGTGTTTTAGAAGTGACATAAAAAATTCCATTTGTTACTTCTTGCATTGCAAAAGAGATACCTGACAGCTGAGATTCTTGAAAATGTGTCAACTGCGAGTGATACTGCATGTTACTGTGCAGCCCTGTGCAAGGCTTGTAGATGTTTCCATGTTTGATTCACAATTACTAAGAACTTAGCATAGTGTCATGCTAAACAGGGAATAGCTCACCAGGGAAGTAACATATGCAGGCATTTCAGGCCTATCTCAAAAAGCAAGCTTAGGTAGGTACATTAATTGTGTTAGCTAAAATGCAGGATGAATTAGCCTTGACAGACAATCATGTTGACATGGATATGCTCCTTCTGGTATCTGTGACAGCGTTCTCAATTAGCTGATTCTGTGGACAGCACTGATTTTATTGGGTAGATACACTGTACAATCTAATTAACCTCTCCAGGCTGATTAACTAAGCCCAGGGGTATGTTCATGCCAGTCAATGAAGCACAGGAAAACAGACCATTGTCTGTCACGGCAGAAAACTGTAGCTAGTTAAAGGCTGCCAGATCATGAAGCTGTATCAAACATGGCCCTTAGTCTGTAGTTTATCTGAGTGTGTAACTGAGGATTTAGCAAACAACAGCTAATTGAGGCAACAGACTCCTAATTTTTAGAGTGATGACTAATTTTTTTCAGTGATGACAATGCTGCTGTGCAGCCCATTCTACTCAAATTGATAAAAACACAGCTGAATCCTTTGTACAAGCCTTGGTTTTAGCAGCCTGCTAAACAGAAGGGGACTTGAAAAAAACTGTAACAATATTGCAGAGGTACAGACATTTTCCATCCTCCTTTGTATATTCATCCAAATTCATCACTGCATTTATATGAGAGCACAGGCTTAGTTAGATCAATCTTATTTACCATCTTCATAGGTAAGTTCATGCCACATGCCAGTACCTCCTGTCTGTATTTGAAGGTCAGGTAAGCAGTTAGTAGTATCGGAGTTTGACAATGAACTTTTATGATTTTTGCAAAGCATCAAAAGAGAGATGCAGCTTCATTACGTGCTTCCTAGTTAACTTTCCAAATCTCCTGTTGCAAAGCCATTAGTTCATTATCACAGAACATAAACCTCCATATAATTCTAGCAATAGTCTTGTAGTGTCAAAGCATGCTTTTGATTGTCCATGTCATATCAATAACACATCACTTATGAGCAGATACTGTACTTGGTCACTGCTTACAGTTTATTAGTGTCCAGAGCAAGAAAGTCAGCAAAGGGGTCTATGTGTAAATCCTGTATGGAGTTACCAGGACCTTTTGAAGGTGAACTGAAGTATCAGAAGTATTAGGACTGCAAGAAGCCAGAGCAGATCTTAAGGCAGGTTATGAGGTTTTAAAAAACCTGCAAGGCTGGAAGAAGACTTTGTGCTGTACTAACACTTTTAGGAAATAAAACAGTGACAAGGGGTGAAGAAAGGTTTGCCTACTTGTCTTACCAACAGCCTCCTAAACACTGTTTCTCTCCCCCAGGAAAACTTGCAGAAGCTGGTACACATTCAGCACAGTGTGAGAGGGCAGAGTGGCCTCCTCCAGCCAGGAAGGGTGAGTGCTGCAGGCAGACCTGTGCTGATAAGGGCATTGTTTCCAGACAGATATCTCTTTGCAGATGGCAATGTTTCAGAGGTCTACAGGTGTTGATTACTGAGCTACTGTGATAAGAGCTGGAGTTAGATGGTTTGTGTGAAAACCCATCACTCTGGCAGTGCAGAGAGAGATGCGCTGAGAGCATTAGGCTGGGAGAGACAGGCATTGCCCCTGCTTTTACACAGAGCCGCCGTTTGATTTCTCACTCCATCTGTCCTCAGTCCCCCAAGTGCAGGATTTTTTGATGGAGTTGCTGTTCTCCTCCCTGTATGCTCCTGTTGAAAGGCTGTAACACTAGCTGGAATTGCTTGCAGCCTGAACAGGCTTAGAGTTTTATTTGGCTGTTTACAAATTTTTGTTCTCACCATTCCCCAGTGGTGCTTTCAATGCAAGACATAATTTTTAATACAACACTTGAACAGAAATGTGGAAGAGTGTATAGCTCTGTCTTACCATCCACAAAAAATGCAAATGTCTCCCGACTTTCAAACCTGTCCAGTTTCCTCAGCTTCAGCCTGCCTCCAGACTTCAAATGTTACCTTTCTTGAGTTGCACAACCCTACATTGTTCTGTAGTTCACCAGTATCTTTAGCAAAACCAGTGATGCCAGTTATCAAGGCATGTATATTCATAGCACAAGAATCCTTATCAGCCAAATACTGCAGTCAAGTTCTATTTTTCTCCAGCATCCACATTCTTATTTGCCCTTGCCAGGTAACACTTTATTGAATTCTGCAAAGCCCATCATACGGAATTTGCAGGATTGATCCCTTTGATGATAAATTGTTCTAGAGAGAAAAACTACACCAGATCAGACAACTGTTAATCCACTGAAGTCTGTCAGTTATTCTGGAGCTCTCCAAATGTTACTGCAATCAAGTTCTAGTATGTTGCTCACATACATAGTCATATATACACACACAGTAACAGTATGAACCAACAAAGAATTGTGTTTGCTACCTTCTATAGATTATATATGAAGGCATCATTATGTGCATGCAGTTTTTCTTTTTGGTCTATTTTAGAGGATTGTGAAAGAGAAAGATTTTTAGCAGGGCTAAACCAGCCAGACACCAAGCGAGATCATAAGGAGTAAGCCTAAAAGCAAGAAGTTATCTTTAAAATTCTTTCTCTTCCCGTGCTGGGAAAAGCAGTTAGAGAAGCTCTTCCCCCAGGAGTAATACTCCTTTCTCAGTAAGATTCATTACAAGAAGTGTCAGGATTACAATCTGCTGTTTTCTCCTTCAGATCTTCGTTAAAGAAGGAACACTGATGAAAGTCTCAGGCAAAAATAAGCACCCTCGACATTTGTTCTTGGTAAGGTTTCTTTTAATCCTTTGCTGTCATTATGAAGGGGAAACTAACATGTGTCCTATGAGTTTTTTACCTGCCTGTTAATGCTTGAAAAATTCTTTAGAGCTCCTTATCAGAAAAAAAGCCATAAAGAAATGAATATTACTGCTGCTATTGACATTAAAGTACTGTTTGCAGTATTATTTTAAAATAAATGGATTATATGCCTTAACTAGGTATTTGCTGTGGCCTCTGAAAGTGCTGACAGATTTTCACCCTGGGACCATTGTGAGGAGGAGAGATAGCTTATTACTAATACACTACCAATATATTCATTTTGCCATTAATACTTCTCATTTTTCCCTATTTACTAATACTTCCTAATCCTGTATGAGTGGACACATGAGCTTCTTTGCCTCTTTGTTCATCGATCCAGTCATAATCAAAGACCAGACAGGAGAGGACACAGTGCTGGCACTGCACTTATCTGATGGTGTCTGTGAAAATTCAGACTTTCGTGTACTGAAAATGTACTTTCATGTACCCAAATCGTTAAATATGGCATTGCTGCAATATTGTTTTACTGAGTCAGCATCAATTGACTGTAACAACAACAGTAAATGTGAAAATCATTACTTTGTTTCAGCTTAGGGAAAAATGGCCCTACCAGAATCTCCAGGAGCTGGTCTTAAGAAAGTGTTCTTAACAGTAGTAACTCTGAAGCCTACTTATGACCACTTCATAATAGATGATATCTTGATCCTTACTGATCTCGCTTCTGTAACAAATGCCTCTGGCTAGTGTTATAAAAACATTTTGGACTTTGGGGTAAAGATGGGACCAAATTCCAAGAAGGTAGCAACAATTTGTCTGGCAGTGTGTTCATAGCTACCATCATAACCCACTACTATGGCAAATACTGAAGTATCACAAACCTAGCTATTACAACTGACAAAAAAAATTTTAAAAGATGAGAAATTGGGTTGGTAATAAACATTGAAAGGATAGTAATTTAAACTTCAGATCAAGTGAGTCCAAAATGGTTGTAACAGCTTCAAGATCTCAAGAGGCTGAAAGTATTACTGGAACAAAGAAAGCTCATAAATTAATTTCTTGCACTTTCTAGTTTAAGAACTATTTTTGATTCCTGGGGAGAGTTCAGCTGCTCAAACCCAGATGTTAACTGCAAAGAAAGAAGTGTCTTTTGGCAGCTGGAGACATTACAGTAGCTAATGTCCTGTTGATAATAGATGCTCTCAGTATTCAGAAACAGCATTTTTTTCTTCCTTTAAATCAGAAAGGAAAACAGTGAACAAATGTGCTGGCATGCTAAGTATGTGGTGGGGCTAGACTAAACCATGGTGCCACTTTCAGGACCAAGGGACACATCTGCCTCTAACACAATACACTTCCAGCCACCTCGGGCTTCCTGTATAATGTCTCCCGTTGGCACAGGGCAGGGGTGACTGGACCTTGGAAAGAGCTAGAAGCCTACTGGCAAATACCTGCCTTTGAGTTCATTTTTTTACCCAGTCTCCTCTACCCTGAAAGATCCTCAGGTTGCAGAGCAATGCCACATAGAGTGAAACTGCAGAAAAGCCCATCACTGGGGGATATGGTAATGCCTGCACTTAAAACAGAATGGTTTTGCATTATCTGATTGTAACTGCTAATGCTGTGGATTCTCTGTTGTGCCACCACCACTCAGCAGACCACCATTCATGCATTGCTTAAAGGAATGTGGATACATTAAGACAACTATGGCATAGCCACAGCGAGGTATTTTCATCTTGGCATACATGATATTAATTGCATCAGTCTTAAAGGCCTTGCCAACCACCACAGCCAATACTTTTTTGTAACAGCCAAATCCTGCATTAACAAACATTTCAGTGGAAGACTAGATACTTAATATCTGAGCCTTTAACCTCTACACATCCAAGGTGATGAATCCACCAAACAAACCTGTAGTTATAACATGCTATAAAAATTGGGTGTGTGCCAGACCCCACTTGGTTTGTGCATTCAGGGTGTGCTTCAGTAGAGTGTGTGCTTGTTCTCTGCCCATAAGGAGCATTCCATGTCTATGCCCATACAGACATGAGTGCCCCAGTCACGCTTTTAGGGGTTTTTGATGTGCGTATGTTCCCGCGGGTATATGTTGTGTGAATCATGAGGTTATTTGAGCTGGCTGGTTTGTGCAAGCTGATGGTATTGTTGAATCTGGTGTTTCCTGGCAGGATGTTTGATGAGTTTTGCTGTGCGCCTGTTTCCTGAGTCCAGTGTCTGTTTACAAGGATGTTGGGGCCTCTGCAGCACAGTATGGGCTGCTGACACTGGAAGGACCCCTCACTGCCCCTCAACCAGAAGACTCTGCAACTTAGACACTGTCTCTTGTCTCACCCTTCCAAGAATTTCTCTACAAAAGCTGCTTGTGTTGCAAGTGGGGTGCGGGAAGCTGCCATCAAATGGGACACTGTTTACTGCTTTAGTTGGCAGAGATGGAGTATAGGTTTTGGACTCAGAGCCTGGGAAATGCAGCCCCAGCACATGTTCAGGCTGCTCCACTGACACTCAGGGAATGTTTAATACACACTTGGAATAGAACACAGGGTTCATAATGAACTACCTTTTAAAACATTCACAAAAACCAAACACATGGTTGGAGCTTTTAGACAGAAAGCACGTTACATATGGATGCCGGCAGTTCATCAAGGCACAGATAAACTTGTTTGGATCAATAAGTCTGGACACTGAAAGCTGGAAAACTTGCACTGGCCTCTGATGTTACTGGGTTCCCATCACAACAGAGGAGAATATAAAAATAAAGGGGAAAAATAGAAGTAGTAACAGGAAAAAAAAAAAAAAAAAAAAAAAAAAAGAAAAAAGAAAAGAAACTATCTGATCCCAGTCAGTATGCAGCTGTTTGAAAAACATGCATTCTACAAGAAACTGTGAGAACTATGGAAGTATTTGGGGTGTTAAGGTACAGATATTTTTTCCTTGTAAAATGAAAAATGTTTCTCATTCACCCTTCCCTGGTCTCTGCTGCAGTCCACAGACTCAGCAAAGCTGTCAGATGTCTAGGTTAGTTTTACTAGCAGTATATACAGTTACTGCTTTCAGATATCCAGACCATTCCTCCTTGAATCATTCCTCCAGACAGCAGCAGCTCTCCTGACATCCACATCATTTTTACTCAGAAAATGTAAGTCTGTGAAGCCCAGCTCCTATCCCTGGCCTCACCGCAGCTTCACTGTCAGGGGTACCCTGAGACAGTCAGGAGCTGCAGCATCCTGGGCAGTTTATATTTTTTTGTATTTCCACATAGTAAATGTAGAGCATGCCTTGCCAATGTGAACATGGCATTGCCCCTAAAACAAGCAGCTGTTGCAACCAAGCTTAATAAAAAAGAGCTTATTATCTACTTGCATAGCCATTAGCAACAGTTAGAAATGGGAAGAAATCAAAGTCTTGGCTACAGACTCCCCAGAGCTTTGTGGAAGTGCAGCTCCTGATATCATCTGTGTGACCTGGGCCTGTCTTTAGTAACAGTCCAAGCAGTTCATCAAGTTACTGCTTGTTCTGGGTATGCCCCCCTGGAGTAATGGTCAGGCCTGCAAGCCATATTGTGAATTATTGATTTTGTCTTTCTCTTCATATAGATGAATGATGTTCTGCTGTACACGTATCCTCAGAAGGATGGCAAGTACCGACTGAAAAACACCTTGGCTGTGTCAGGCATGAAGGTACTGCCTTATCTATACTACAGGCTGGAATTAAAGCTGTATACTGGGCTGTTAAGTGTTTTGCCGGTTTATATCTCATACTCAGCAATGGGAAATAGGGGATGGAACTTTTATTGGGGAATTCCCTTGACTCTTAAAGGAGACAGAAGGAAAAATCATACAAAGCAAACATAAAAAATACTATATATAAGGTTGTGACTTAGTGCAACCTTATTCAGCCTGCATAAATAATACAAGCCAAAATCAGCTTTACTATCTGACCATAAAACTGGAGTCAGAAAAGATTTATTACCCCATTTTGGCAACCCTCCCTTCATGTCTCTGGCCAATGCATGGTCGTGCCCTACAATGCATGCACCTGGGCTTGGTCTGCCTGGTTTTCAGCTTCTGCCACTCAAAATTTACTTCACAGATCTATATGCATTGAGACTTCTATGGTGCACTGGTTATAGACAGTTTAACCACATTCATTATCATGGCATCTATTTCTAGGTCAGCCGTCCAGTGACAGAAAAAGCCCAAAACATCCTGAAGATTGAATATGATGAATACTGCCTGACACTGTCAGCAAGGTACTGTCCCCAACAGCCATGGCATAGGGTGTTATATTCTAGAGATGTAGACTACAATACCCAAGACTTTGCTTGTGTCTTATTCTTTTTTAAGTCACTTTCAGTCTGTGTTATTGTGACAGACAATGGCTGAGTGCTTGATTACACAATGAAGATATTAATTATAAATGCAAATCTCATAAACTAGTTCAACTCACCAAGTAAAAACTGGAAGTCAGCTCTTGATACGTCTTTAAGAAAGAAAACCTGTTACTAAGGAGCCTGGGTCCTTTCCACTATCTTTCACACTTTTTGCCCTGTGACACAAAGAGTATGTTACATTTCCATTTTTAAAGTTCACATGTTACATATCATACCACTAGTTCACAGAACTGCTGAAGAAAATACTTATTAAGTAATAGGTAATGCAAGAGATACAAAAGCATTTAATAGTGCTTGAATGGCAGAGCCAAAATGAAACCTTACTAGGAAACTCATGGGTTTTTCTAATTAAAGGAACTTCATTAATGACTTTGTGTAGCATTGTACTGATAGCAACTGGGAATTAGGATCACCAGCTATTGTCAGAAAGAGATTGTAGGTCAGTTTCTGAACAGAAGATAGCAGTGTACTGTATTTTTTTTAATGCTTCTAACCAAAAAAAAAAACTGCAAGTTTACCTAGAGCTACAGAAGAAAGGTGGCTGGCTAGATTTTCAGGTGTAGTTCACTACAAAAGACATAGCACACTAGAAGTGGTATCATTAAGCCTACCAAATGACAAGGTCTTCAATGCTTTTAAGCACTGACCTTCCCATCATCAGTCTCCATCTACAGCATTGCTGGAAACACAGCAGACTTCGCTAAATTACAGAGTTTAATAGAAGATTTTCTTATTGAGAATCAGAGTTTGGAGCTTCTGCCCTTCCCAGAGCACTTGTCATCTGCCAGCAGTGCTCATATACCTGTTAGAGCCCTTTTGTCCATTTCCTTTTGTAACTAGCAAATGAGAAAATACCAAAGATTTTCTTACAGCTGCATACTCACCACAGCCCACAGAATATATAGTTACCTGCTGACAGTTACAAAAGCAGGATGTTAAACACCCTTCTGTTTTTCACAGGGGAAATAACTGCTGCATGTCCCCTCCATTCAGGGCAACTGAAGTTCGCACCTCTAGTGAGAAGCTTGGGATGTTCTACTTGTATTATGATGTTGTTTCTTTGCCTTTTGTACTCTTATCAAGCCTGTGCTTAGTTAGCCTTAACAAAGCATGTGAGACCACTGTGAGCTGTGTTTCTTTGCTAGCAGGCAGAGCCAAGGCCTGAGACTAAGGCCACCCTTCTTAGATAACATCCAGATGGAGACTGGGGTTTATCAGAGCACTGGGACAGAGCCCCTTTCCCTTCCTTGTGCTGATCATTCTGGGATAGATCTGCCATAAGTCACACAAGAGCAATTTTTCCTCTCTTTCTTGTACTGATTAGCAATGCTGATGAGAGATTGATGGGACAGCATGCTCTTCTAACCCCACTGCTTAACAACCTCAGCCTTCTCGCCAAAATGAGCACAAAAGACAGAAAAGTACCAGAATGCTTCAGGCATCCCCAATATCACAGAACCAAATGTGGCAATGGTGAATCAAGGTCCAAGCTTTTTTTAAGTCTCAGTGGTTCAGCAAAAATTCCTCTGAGCCTTCATGGAGTTCTATGAAATAGCTAATTACGAATAGGCCATTTCCAACTGATGTGATTTATCTTAGTAAGAGGTAGACAGGTGTTATTCCCACATTCAGACACTAATTAACCTAAGATCACTGCCTTGATAAGCTTAATGGAGTGGAGGTTATAGGGACCAGTTATATATCAAGCTTTTAATAGTAGATTTTCCCTCTTGCCTATCTTTCATAAAGTGGCTTTAATTTACATTACTACATGGGCCATGATTTTCTTTGGTTTTAAAATCATAATTCTCAAATTAACAGAATTTACAAGAAATAATTAGTAAGAGGAGGGCTGAAGTCAAGAGTTCTTTTACTGTTTTGCAGGCTGTGAACACCATTATTTGGAAGATACAGGTATCTTCACATTTCTTAGAAAGTGTAATTTGACAGGACTTTTGTTAGTAGTAAGGACTGACTAGTAGTGACTCTTCCCAGAGATGATCTCCTGCAACATACGTAGCTCCTTGGCTTGCAGAGGTCAGCCTATATGCAGTAGATACACTGAGTCAGAGTTTCTGCTTCAGTTTCTGCTCCAAGCTTGTTTAATTTTACAGAGACCAGTGTTTTAGATGAGGGCTTATGTTCAGGGTGCAGAGGGATGCTAAGCCAGAGATCATTGATACAATCTGGCATTTCCTCTCTTTTTGTCCTTTTTAATTTTTTTAAGACCACAAAAGACAAATTGTTCTCAGATGTCTTGTTTGGTGGCCTTCATGAGGAAATGTGAGGAAATCACAGCTGAACAGCAGCTGGCAACGATGCCACTGCTGATTTTTATAACAAAGCCTAGCGGGTAGCTTTAATGTGAATGGCTGGTAGGACTCGGGGAGGGGAGACCACACTGAGTCACAGTTGCTCCTGTGACTGATGCTGAGAACAGCTACAGCTGTGCACAGTTTCAGATGGACAGGAAGAACAGCATTTGAAGTCACAGCAGGAAAACCAGCTAACACAGGCAGGACAGCTTATGGCTGCAATAGAGCAAATGCATCTGGGAAGTAACAGGCACAAAGATCCCTGTGGCTTTCCTGGGATAGCTGGACTGGCAAAGAAGATCAAAGTGCTCCTGTTTTGCCTTGCGCAAAGGGGGCATATCTGGGGGCCAATCTAGAGAATTACTACCAACTGCCCTCCATGCATAACTGCAACTAGAGGGAACACAGAACTTTCTTCCAAATTACTGTCCTGGCCTCTTGCCAAGTGACTGGAGATTTCGTGCTATGGAGCTAGTGGAAAATGAAAGCATTCACACCTCTACCATGGGTGTCAGTCTTAAGCATTTCCCAACGTTTACATAGATCACCTAAGAACTCTAAGGTAGAGATATATATAAACATGCTTACTTTGAGCAACCCATGCCAAAACTACATGCTCCTAAGGGTCTAAGAACTTAGACATGACGAAGAGGTATTTCATACTGTTCTCTGTGATCTAGGATTCAGCAGCTTAAAGCTAAGCCAGAGACTACTATGAAAAATTTTCTGGGCATTTAGTTCCTCATGAGTCCTAACCATGGATCTACACTAATCATCCTGCTGAGTATGTCTAACAGTCAATTTTGTTCCAGTTCAGAAAATCACCAGTTCAATGCAATAGGGGAGAAAAGCAACACTCCTGATGAAACTTTGTTTCACCCTGTGTTGTGCATGGCATTGACTGCTCTGCTTTATTTCCTTCCACAGCTCTTCCTCAGAAAGGGATGACTGGTACAACTGCATCAGCAAACACATCCCAGATGATGACAAAGCTCACAACACTTCCACTTTCCACAGCAGCGTGGAGGTAAAAGGAGGCCAAGACTTTCAATGATTGAAAGGGGAAAAGGGACAGGAGAGAGAGAAAGAGAAAAATACTGCAGTGTGGTGCATTCCAAGAAATAGGAACAGTGAAAATATTTTCTGAAGATGTTTACATGTATTCAGATAAGCCATGGAAAGCACAGATCAGATTTGGATTGTGTGTGGGTAAATTAATCTTCGCTTTTACTGTCTTCTGTACTCACTCTTTTCCTACTCATAGAACTGTCCTAAAGTGCAATGACAAAGAGCTCAAGACCTTTTTGACTGAAAACTACAGAGCTTTTATGGATATCTTTTCAAAAGCTGCTAATATTACAATCATGTTCTTACCTGCAATTGCATATGCAACTATAATCAGATCCTTACCTGATGGGGAAGAATGTCAGTGCCTGATCAGTAGTACTTCTACATGAATTTTTATGTGTTGTGACTCTGGCTTTAACAGTACCATGTGATGGTTGGCCAGTCTATCAGTGCTGAAGCAGGTTGCAAGGTGCACTGGGAATTAGAAAATGTTGGGATCTTAGCAGACTGAAATAAAAGGAGAATTTTATGTGACGGAGAGGGCTGACTGACTGGACTTTGGAAGTGTGGGTGCTTCTTCATTTGTTCATTTGATTTTAAGCTAAGGGAAAGGCTTGGAATACCACTGGGTGAGAGGCCTCCGACTTTGGTACCTGTGTCTCACGTCATGATGTGCATGAACTGTGGCTGTGACTTTACCCTGACTCTGAGGCGACATCACTGCCATGCCTGTGGCAAGGTAAGAGCTGCACCAGACTCTCAGAGAGGCTTTATTCACACCTCTAGGACACTGGCTGCCACTGCAGTAACTTCTGCAAACTTGTAGCAATATCAAGACCAGAATTTGACTTCTCATACAACCTGTTAGTGCTTTGCTAAATTAGGTTTATAATGACTGTAGTCATTATGTCCAGTTAAAACAGTACCCTTCCTTTGAGGGTCAATTTAATTCCTGAAGGCTAATTGTTGAAGGCTTACACAATAACTGTTGCTGAGTCCAGCCATTACATGTGCTATACAGCTAGCACTAGAGACATTGAAGCGAGACACTAAAAATACACGCTGTTGTTCTGGACCCAGACACATAGTCCATGTCCTGACCCTAGGAACAGCTTGTAAAATTAGCTTCCAAAACTGAAGATACTCAGCAGTAGAGCACAGTTTGGTCAGTGACTAAAGGGAACATTCCCTCTGTGCTTCATTGAAGAACTACTACTTTGCCCTGAAGCCTAGCAGATCTATAAGCTTTGCTGGTTTTGTACTTTTAATCACTGACCCTAGAGATTTGTTTTATACGCATAAAACATGCAGCCCTGCTTTAACCCAAGGCTGTCAGTTTAGTCTCAGTGACATTTTGTATCAAAATGCTAGTATAGAAAAGCATTTACTTAATCTTTTTTCCAATTCCACAGAGCAATTCAGTCTGTACCTACACAGGGACAGCGGGAAAAGGCAAGCTTATTTAAGAAAACAATGTTACTACTAACAAAGGCATGAAAACAGATATGCTATTAAAGTGGTCTTTCTGTGATTCTAGTGTTAACTATATGTGTGATAACTAGTTGGGAAGGTGTAAGAAGTTCCTGGGAAGATAGGCACAGCAATGGTGTGCAACCAAATAGTTATCAATTCCGCTTGGCTTACAACACTGTAAATCTACAGCAATCACATTTCAGCCAGACCTGACTACCACAGTTTTAGGAGAAAGTCATATCTGGTCCACTATCAATCTTCCTCTTCCAACTAGCTTAAAGAATGTGTTTTATATGTGCATATATAAATTTGAATTATATTTACATGCATCTCTCCTTGCTGGAACAGATTGTATGTCGAAACTGTTCAAGAAACAAGTACCCTATGAAGTACCTCAAAGATCAAGCAGCTAAAGTCTGTGATAGCTGCTATGTGGAATTTAAGAAAAGAGGTAGGAGTCTTTCATTCTCAGCAAAACTGACAAACTCATTTCCTGCCTGTAAAATGAGGAGGCTCTTTCAGATCTGCCTACCATGTTGTGTTTTTTTAAAATGTTTTCTCATTTCAAGCATGAGGTATGTGTATTGAGGGCCCAGAATGTATGCCAGGATGTATGCTAACAGCAAGACAGGTTCTCTGGCCGTTTGATAAACCAGAATAATGTTAAAACTATGTCCTGTGAGGAGCAGCTGATAACATGGGGTTTGCCTAGTTTGGAGAGAAGGGAAGTAAGGAGTCCCTGGCCACTTTTCTCTCTGTAGTTCCTTTCCTGAGGAAGAAAAGTGGAGGGGAAGGTGCTGATCTCTTCTCCCTGGTATCCAGTGACGGGATGCCTGGGGGTGGCTCAAAGCTTTAGCAGGGGAGGTTCTCACTTGACAAGAGGAAACACTTTACCCAGAGAGTGGTCATATTTTAGAACAAGGCTTTCTAGAGGGGTGGTTGGTACCCCACACCTGTCAGCATTTGAGAGGCATTTGGACAATGCCCTTAACATGCTTTAATTTTTGAATTAGGCAGTTTGACTAGATGATCATTGCATGTTGCCTTTAACTTAACTGTTCTAGTCTGTGACATTATTATAGGTGATACCTCTTCCTTGTAATTTCTAATGGATTATCCAATGAAGTAAAACAATGGCTTTACAGTTTCTCACTGTCGTTTATACTAGAAGAAAACATCAGGTAATATGCAGAGTCAAGGATTTTTTTTTTACATGGGGAATTAATCTGGTTACAGAAGAAAGCATGAATTCATAGCAGAGGAGCTACTGCCTAACTAGAACTCTGTATTATTGTCCTACTACTAAAGTTCCTTCTCTAATTTAAATACACATTGAAATAAAAGATAAATGGCAGGGGTTACATATATAGATATATAAAAATGAACAGAGAACAAACAGGAAATAGTTATTGCCTAACTACTCATATATGCAATCTCTCAAAGTATGACACATAACATCATATTGTCAAGGATAAAATGTGGGGACAGACAAAGTTTCGTTTTTCCATCCTGATTCAAGAAATTCATACTGGCCAGGTAAACACATGAATGGATGCTGTCACAACAGCAGGAAAAGTATCCCCAACCCACGGTCCAAGAAGCGGAAACTCAGATTTTTGCTAAAACAATGCTATACTTTACTAAGAGCTTCCAGATAATGTGTGTTGCCAGACATGAGGTAATGAAGATAATTAACTCAGACAACTGGGGCTAACAGAGTTCATACAGAAATAATGCCCCACTAATGAACGAATCTTGCAAAAGTGTTACAAAGCATAGAAAGGATAGGTGGAGAAGGCACTTTACTTGATTCTAATTAGAATAAAACAAGCTGTATTTTATGCTTTGCTAACTTTCTTGCAGGTTTCTTTCAAGTAGTAATATAGGGTGCTATGAAATCTGCCCATTTAATCAGACTTAACATCGTGATTTGAATGGAAAGCTACAATGAAAACTGGCTATGGGGAACACGTTGCATTTCCCTTAGTCATCTGCATTAGGGTATTGTGTCTGTCTTACACCTAGTCTGGTATGTACCAATTCATCCATTTTCCCCATCCTTTTCTTAATTTTCCTCATCTTGCAGAGCGGCCACTAAGTATGAGCTTCCCTCCAACTTCACTCACTTCATCCAGGTGTTCAAGCAGTGCCTTCTCCTCAGTCTTCCACAATATTCATTATTCATCCTTCAAGAAACAGAAAAAGATCCCTTCTGCTCTTATGGAGGTAGGACCAAGTTTTCTGAGAAAGGCAAAGAACCGTAGAGATCCGTGTGCTCATACTTCAGTAGCTGTATCTATAATTTATCCTGTGTGCAATCAGTCCATTCCTTGGTCTACTTTCATCATGCATATATTTTTCTGTTTTCCACAATAGTGTTTAAAATAAAAAATACTCTGATCTCTGAAGATACCACGCAAGCTCCTTGGTCCCTCTGAGAAATGCAATCAGAACACTGTACTTTAATTTGCTCATTAGCCTGTGAAGTCTTTAGAAAACCAATATGACTTCAAGGTACTAGATAGTACACCAAGGCAGATCACAAAAGTATCAAAAGAACATGATACATTGTTGACCTGTTACCTTTTTTGAAAAGATACTTACTTCCAAAATCTTGCTTTAAGAGAAATAAAATACCACTTACTTAGGGAACAGACCCTAGTTCTAGGCAATCAATTCAGAAGCATACATGTTTAATCAGAACTTTCCCTCCAGCTCAGACTAAACTATTTCAAATTGAGTGGGTAAAATCTTGTTCCCAGCAAGGTAAGCAAATAAAATTCCCATCAATTTTACAGGGTTGGGATTTCTTCAGCTATATTTTTTTTCTTTCAATCCAATCATGTTTGTTAGTCTAAGCAGCAAAGGTGCCCATTGAACTGAAGCACTCACTGACATCTGAGGTGTTTATGGTTGTATCTTGAAGAACTCATTGTACAGTCGAGACACTGGAATTTCTTGAGGGTTATTTGTTCTGAGCTGCTACTGAGCCAAAGATACAACCATATAAATCACCAACACATAAGTTCAATACTGAAAGAACTGGCAGACAAAATTTCAGCACCATTAGAAAATAAGCATTGGCTTTCTATCCACAAGGAGGCAGCACATATTTAATAATATGAACTGCCTCATAGTATCATTGCTCCATAACTTTTTTAACATTCCTTTACCAAGGTACTGGAACTTTCCAGTTCTGCTACAGAACACTGGTCTGCTACAGCTCAATCTTCTGTCAGTGCCACAGAAGTTAGTTTTGAATCTCTGCCCTTTGTTTCTAAATCTAACACTACTGAAGTTTACTACTGTGTTGTGTGAATGTATAGTTCTATTTCCTCAAAATTTGGATCTTTTAAGAACATTAAACACTTAGATTTCAAAATCAGTGAAAGGGATAACTTCTCAGAAATCTTGTTTCACAAATGAAACCAAGTCATAGTCCAAGTGATTAACATAAATTGATATAAAACCATTGCAACACTCTAAATATACCCTCACCTTAAAAGTGTTTAGTCAAAATACTGTACATCCAAGCATGTACTTGTAATATAAAAAAACCAAAACCCACAAAAAAACCCAGCAGACAAAAAAAACCAACCCAGGCATGGGGAAAGAGACAAGTGTGGCTTCTCAGACTACAACTGTAAACTTGCTGACTTCAATAATAACTCAATTGTACATTTTTCAGTTACTAAGAACTAAGCTTAACACATCTTCCAACAGTCAGAAGAAACCATAATACCATATTTATATTTTTTCTGTCCCATTATTTTTAATGGTCTACTTCTGGTTTCATGGATATAAACCTGGTTGTCTGGTGTGATACAAATGTGCATAAACAGGAGTGGAAAAAGCCTTTGCTGTTACAAATCCTGTTTTCTCCTACCCTGCTCCAGGTGGCAGCTTCAGGAGAGGGAGCTACTATCAGTGGTTACCTCAGCAGATGTAAGAGAGGCAAAAGACACTGGAAGAAACGGTGGTTTGTTATCAAAGGCAAAGTTCTCTACACCTACATAGCAAATGAGGTACAGTGCAATTTGACTTGAAACAGTTTCCTGTATTTTTAGTTCACCTTTCTTTACTCCCCCAACAGGCAGCGTAAGTAAATGTGAAAGATGTAAATAGTTCTCAGAACAGCCTATCTTCTGAGATAGGGTCCTTAGCTGAGGGACCCAGTCACAGCCCTAGCTGGACCTCTGCTGCCCTCTTCAAAAACTACCCTTTATTATTTGACTTCTTGCTATTCATTCTATTATAAATAGTAAACCACTGTGAACCTCAGTCTACATATTTACACCTAAAGACTTCAAGGTCCTTAGGTGCTCTCTGGTGCACATGGCAACTGCCAGATACTTTGCAGATAGATGGTGCTATGATTTGTTTCTGGTGGGGAGAAGAATGATGTACTTTCACAAGTGCTAAATTTGTCCTGCTAGTTCCAACAGGGAAAGACAGAAGACACTGCAGAGGTAAGAATAATGCCTAAGCTTCTCCTTACATCCAAGGAGATCAGGATTAACTCGGTAATTTTGATGTGTCCTGTCTCTTCCCAGCACCTTATTTTAATTTCCTCCCTTTTGTGAACAGCTGCAATACAAATAAATTTGGACTAAGTCGAATATCAAGTTTGGTTATAACTGACAGATTTCATCAGCAGAACCATAAAAGTTCATTTCGCTGAACAAAGGACACAATGCAGGAACTGCTGCAGTAGCAATATTTGGTACTTTAACCCTTCAGAACCCTTTTTCAACATCAATTATTATTAAAACTTACATCATCGCTGTGGTGGTTGCATGAATCACAGATTGAGGCACAAGAGAATTCATGATTTGGCCAGCAATTCAAAACCATTAGCATCAAAGTCTATCCACTTACCTCTGCTAACCTTGTGATTGTTTCTGGTCCAACAAAAGGGAAAAAGAAATGCATGGGTATTTACACTTTGCATGCCCAGTTTGCAATTTAGCTTTTAAAAGCAGAGGCAAAGGCAACATACACATATAGAAAGCATTACCTAAATACAGTGACCAAAACCACAGCTATCGGTAACAGCTAAGCTGCAATTTGATTGAGCCCTATTGTTTTCCTTAATTTGAACAAAGCAGTGTCTGGAAAGCAAAATTCATAAATCTTCCTTGAGAGTAAATGAACAATTAATTGCATTATCAGCTGAGATATTTAAAGGTGCAGTTTGGAAAGCAAACGTGATGCTTGAGACAGCGCAGGTTTCGAAGAGTTGCTAGTGCTATGAAAGGAAATTACAAGGTACTCAGAAGACTACTATTTACACTTGGCAAATAAAAATGGTTGAAAAAATATAACTGGAAGCGAGTCTCAGCTTTCAGAGCTGTTGCTGCACTGTCCCAGTACCCTCAGTAACCTCTGGTTTGCTTCCTAGACCATTGTGTCAAAGATATCCATTAAAAGAATGGGTAATTTGACCTTCTTTACCATGCGGATGATCATGAAGAACTGGACTTTCAGAGGTGGTGTTCAAGTTCAGGACTAGGACTAGATAAACATGTGCAGGCACTGGTAAGAGCCACCAGTCCAGCAGCAGATTCACAGCACTGCTTTTGAAGCCCTGTCAGAGAGGGATTATATAATTATTTGGTTCTCTCATTAGCAGAAAGAGCCCTTCAACTTTGACAAACCTTCTCTCTAAATTTTGGTTCACTCCTTGTTTGCTTTCAGGACAAAGTTGCCACAGAAAGTTTGCCTTTGTTGGGTTTCACAATTGCCCCAGAAAATGAGGAAGGAAATACAGATTCAGTTTTCCATCTCTACCACAAGCAGACTCTCTTTTATAGCTTCAGAGCAGAGGACAACGATTCAGCACAGAGGTATGGGGGTATACTTCCACCCTAGCCAGTACACAGGTACAAAAGCTTACGTAGTACTTTTCCCTCTCCTTCACTTCAGAATGCCTTCATAAGAGAGGAAACAAGCAGCTTTCAGAGTGCTGATTTAAGCCCACTTGCATGTAACTGGTGTGGGTAACATTAAAAATGTACTTGGTGCTTTTCAGTTCCTTCAGGAAAGAGATACACTCCCTCATACGGGTAAAAGAGAAGGCTGAGTTTTGAGAGTCCTGTCTAGACATCTGTCAAATGTGATTAGTTTACAAAAATTTCTGATTTGTGTGTCCTATATATCTATGTCTTAGTTTCCTCATCAACAAATAATTGTTTAAATTTCCCATTCTAATGCTCCTGCTTCCACAAAATAAAATACTAATGAAATTCATAATAGATGCCTGAAGCACCTAAAGACACACAAGAAGGAAATTATAGTTACAGGAAGGTTTTGTTGCTTTTACACATACTTGTGTTTTTGTCTTTTCTGTTCTAAACCACCATCTTTGACATTTTACAATAAGTCACTGGTAAACGTCCTAGTAGCAGTACTCAGAGAGCTGGTATGGGAAATACAGTCCTATTCAGACTTTGTTCATAAAATATGTATTTTCTTAAAATGCATGTAATTTTATACATAACACTTTTTTGTTTACTGCCCTCTGTAGGTGGATTGAAGCCATGGAGGAAGCATCCATATTATAGCAGCTGTTAATCAATGGACTTGGAATAAATTCTCAAGGTTTCTGTACATTTCTCTCTTACAAAACTGAACAGTGTATTTCAGGCAAACTGGCTATGTACACTGGATATGAACTGTTGCAAGATTGTTGGGTTTTTTTTTGCTTCTTTCTTCTGCCATCCAAATTTTTATAAATGGAATCTTTAAAGTAGAGAATATTTATGGTGGTCTTTACGTCTGTGTAAGTTCAACCTCTACTCCTCCAGTCCCACAATAAACTAAGTCTAATATCAAGACAACAAAATACATGGAAATACTGGCTACAGTAAGTAACAGGCTCAGTTTTACTTACTCTACATTACTATATTTCACTGGGTTGGTTGTGATGTCTACTATGAAATGAGAAACAATGTCATAAACAACAAATGCTCATTTAAAGCACTTTATTGTTTTTATTGAACTACTTCATTTTTTCAGGTTCCCAAGGAGTTCTGTGGCCTGATTTATTACTCATCCATTAACATGTGACAACATGAAATTATGCCCTGCATAAGCTAAATTGCTTCCACAGAAAATGAACAAACAACACATTCAATTTACCAAGTCTATCAACACTTAATTGGCTATGATCCAGGATAATTAGTAGCAATTTATAATTTTACATAGACCGCTGTAGAATTTATACTAAAAGGGTTTAACTTTATACTATTGCAGTACTTAGAAATGCACTCCAGCGGCTCTACAAATCCAGATGTTGAATTGTATCCCTTTTACCTAAATACTACAGACCCAAACCCAAAGGTTATTTTTAATTTATTATAAACATACAGTTTAACACTACTCTATCTAGTAGTGTTAAGAGTTTTATCATCTATTTAAAAAGTCTATTTTAAAAGTTCCTGCTGTTTCTGCTGTTCTTGTTAGGAAAAACAGAACCAGCACACCATTTGAAATACACTGGTGGGCTGAAATGCACTTGACTGAACCTGTTCTCCTGGAGTGGTTTGGAACTCCTGTGACTAAAATGTATCGAACATCAGACTTCTGTTGTGCACTACATCTCCAGGGCTGGATTCTCAGCAGCTAAGTGCCTGTATTACTTCAAAGAGATGCTCTGCTGCTCTATACCAGCTGAGAATATAGATCTCTGGAGTTTGGGGGTTTTATTTTCCTGTTGGTTTGATTTTACTTTTTTTTGTTTGTCTGTTCGTGTTTTTGTTATGGTTTTAGTGTTTTGGTTTGTTTTTATAAAGAAGGTTGCTAAGTGGTGTTCTAATAATTGCAATAAAATGGTTTGTCGTATGTTTCTCATAACTTTTGACTAAGGAATAGAATGGCATTTACGATTAAAATGTATCTTTGTATAAAAATACCATGTTCAGGAATCTACTTACACTGAACTATATTGCAGGGGGATTTTTATTACTTTCATTGTTTTAATTTTCTTCAAGAAGCTTAACGGATATCTGAATCTTTGACACTACCAAACTGTTTAGAATTGTCCGGTTTTTTAAGGTCTATAGTGTGTATCAGATGATAAAGGTAGTTCAATTTATCCTGGGAAAAAAAAGCCTTAAAAAAATATCCACAGCTACCACTAAAAAATAAAGTTGTTTTGAGGATTTTTTGATACAGTTAAGTCTTATAGTTTCATAGATAACCATAAGCAAACAGAAACAAAGTATGAAGAAAGTTAAACTTCTGTATGCTTTATTTAACAGATGAACACCAATGTTAACTACTTGTTTCATGTCAGAACCATGGCCTTCCTACCAATACACTGTAACTATTTATCCCCTCTTAAAAACATTTTGCAGACAAAAAAATAAAGAGAATGTTGAATAGAGAGTAAGATCTCTAACCAAGGTCCCAAACAAAACAGAACTGCACTATACTATGCTACTACACTGCACTACAGAACAGTATTATGAGGATTTAGGTGCTGACATTTAGTGACTGTTGTATGGAGTTTTCAGTTATAATCCAGAAATGAATACATTAAAATACTTTGTTGTAAAAGATAAGATACAGTGCTATTAAACATTGTCTTAAGTAATGTGGAAAAATAAAAAAAGCAAAACATAACTGCAGTTCTACAGGCTTTTCCTTTACATTATTTTCAACACCTTTGATTCCAGCTTTGCAGTTACTATTAGCAGACACTTGCCTTTTAACCAGTACTCGGACAAACTGAGGAGCACCAAATCAGAAGATGACATCGGAGGCCTTCTGGTAGTAACAGGATTTAGACCTAATTGCTATGATTAAGTGTTTTAAGCCAAAGACTGATTTGCGTGTAGCCATTTTCAGCGAATATTCCTGCTTGTGAAGGTAAAAAGTAGCAATACTCAGCCACAGGAAAAGATAATTCGTCCTCACTTGGTGAGCCTTACACATGCTACACTTAATAGTACTGTAACTTCACAAGTTACTTGGGAACAGAGCATACAAACTCCTATATATTAAAAACAGTGAGATCTTTCACTCTGCATAGCACCTAGACAACAAGTTTTGACAAGAAAATTTCGAGAACCCCAGGAAGGTTTAAAATCCCTTTTAAAGAGACACAAGGAAAATAAAATTAATTTTTAAAATTAAAAAAAATTCTTGAATGAACTTTTTCACAAATATTTTGATTATTTTCCTTTCCACAGAATAACAACAAACACAGGAAACCACTACAGTGCCCACAAAACAGAATTGCAATTCTTTCCTACACTTTATTATTATTATTATTATTAAGTTACAAAGTTTTGACAACCTTTTTATTATTTCAGTTGTTTTTTTTCCAGGTAAGTGTTGCAATTTCCTTCCAATCCATATGCTTTTGAGAGGCCTGGAATACATTTTCTCTGATATTTTTTGTCTTTTTACTCATAATACTAAATTTTATGTCATTTCATTGCTCCTCTGAAGTTAAAAGACACCAGAAGTCAGTTTTAACTGCTTATTAGTTGCCTATATTCTCATTTCACATACTGCATGTCACATTATTAACTGCAGTACTTGCTAGCAGACAAATGTGATCTTAAAGAAAGCACCACAGGAACTCGAATTACTTTCTAACAGTACTAACAGTTCTTAAAGAGAGCAGTCGTGCTGTAGCAACAACTGAGTATGTCATATTGAGAGGTCACTCGAGATGAATTTTGGAGCATGATTAAGATTTTGCACTGCTCTTGTTTTTTACAGTCCTGAATGCATAGCAGTTGCATATTGTTCTTAAAATTGCTTTTTACAATGAATAAAAATTAATTTTCCTACATAAAATTTATTTAATAAAATAAAAAGCTCTTCCTAGCTTATTCTCTGCTAAATGTTACTTCAAAGTACAGCCATTAGAGGATGAACACCAACGACTTCCTAGATGAAGAAGTGTTGTCTCATGAGCAGCAAAAGAGCAAAACAACAAAGGAAGTACAGCAAGTACACAGCCACTAGACTTCAGCTGGATCTGAACCATACACTTTCCCACACTACATTGAGATGTAAGTTACCCAGTATTTTCCATATTCCTGCATGCCCTCTAGAATTTTTTGCCTCTCTTTGGTCCAAAACCAACCACAGCCGTAATTTGTTGCTTACAACTGCCTGCCTCTGTCTCAAATATTTTAGATTACCAGCTTGCTGTAGAAAAAACGCACTGCACTTGTACTTTCACAAATCTATAGGCCAGTATCAAATAAAAATACCATGGCCACGTACGTGTCTGAATACGCACACAGTATCTTCTACACAACGACCTCAGTAACTAAAGCAGGATCTGTCCAGGTTTGAGCTGGGTCAGAACCAATTTTCTGTTTAGTAATTTTACTCTTCTTTTAAGTCTCTCAAACATCTTGAAGCACAAGAAAAAGGGAACAGGTGAGCTCGCATGTTGTCAATCAGATGGTGGAAAAGAGCAGCTGCATCTCCAGCTCCTGATTAATAAGCAAGTCCAATAACACTACAACTGTGGCATTTCAAGATGGAGAGAAGTCACACTGGTCTCGGTATCTTTGAAACATACCGCCTCCGTGGGCAGTGTGTCGCCTACTACTTTAAACTAAGTCTGACTACACTTAGGTTCACAGATTCACTAGAGAGAAGTTCAAAAGCAAATGCAACAGGTTGAATGCGGACACCACTGCGTCTTTGTCCTTGCACATTCCGGAAACAACAAATGCAAATAGCATCTAAGCGGTAAGATACAAAGACTTTTAGATGAATCTTTACTCACTGGACCGGTCCACACTGCACTGACAATACTTAATTCTAACTGCCACCCAAGCATTTTGAGTGCAAGGCATCGTTCTTCCCTCTTTCCAGAATAAACCAGCACGCCATTAGTCGAGTTAATGACATTTTCAAGTAAACCAATAAAACCATTCAGAAGTCGGCATGAAGCGAGATTTTCCGCAAAATCCCAGACAAAGCCTAGAGCTGACAAAGTAAGTCTTTTGCTAAGAGACAACTAAGGAGAAATTATAGAAAAAAAAAACAAAACACAGGATGGAGGTCACTGCCCAGCCATACACAGACCTGAACAAGGACTCAAACTTCAAAAATCATCTACTAACACTAAAAAAACAAAGTTAAATTGAATGTGGCATTGACAAGACCACATTCATTATTTCATATACCATTAAATGTGGTATTACCACATAAATTACGGTATACCACATTAAATATTTCATACCATTAAAACCTTCTCAGCCAGTTTTAACTGTTGAATTCTCCCTGCTAGATACCGGCTTTGCTCTTAAACTGAACCTCGAAAGATTCAGGAAAATTTTAAGCACCTCCAATGAAAACTTAGAAAAAAATTAAACAACTCTACAATACCGGAAATCCCAAACATTTAAAACACACGAGTAACCTTAAATCCTGCTTTTATTTTGTACTTCTTCTTTTGACCCCCTCTTATAGTCAATTACGTCCCTTTCACGCCAACATGACCACCATGAGCCGAGAGAAGGTTTTTTTGGCCTATGCCAAGGTACTCTTACAAACCACCTCTGCTTTGCAATGGTTCTCTCCTTGCACATCTAAAACATCCTCCCCTCCTTGTAACTCTGCACACAAAGATCTTTAATCCCGCCTCTAGGTCGGGGTGAATCCAACCTGTTTTCCTGGGCAAGCAGCAACCTCCGCAGCGTCTGTACTCACCTCGTCTGATGTGTCCGCTCTGCAGCCAATTTTTTTCTTCTGAGACAACTCTCGCACAAAAGGGAGTAACTAAAATGTCCTCGCTACCCGCAGGAGAGTTTGGAGATCACCACACCACCGAAATTCTTCCTCAACTATGCCTGGAAGCAGTTTAAGACTTTCTGGCACGAACGGCGCGTGTCCCGTAAGCTCCTGACAGGAACCGCGGCCCAGGGAGAGAGAATCCCACACTCCTGACAGAAACCGCTGCCCGTGGAGAAGAATCCATGCAACAGTAAGTGCGAAGAGTGAGGGAGAAGGGGAGGGGCCGAACCGGTTTATACTGGCGGGAACTCCCCTCCCCCCAGGCACGAGGCTTGAGGGCGGGGCGGGAGAGGGAATGGTAGAGTCAGAAGGGATGGTGTGAAACTGAACCGGGCTAAAGGGGGCAGGAAGAGAAGCTTTGGTGTAGGTTTGTGGCTTTCTCACCATCCAAATCTATTTTAACTGGCAACTAATTAGTTAGTTTTCCACAAGTCGAGTCTGTTTTGCCCCTGACAGTAAGTGGCAAGTGATTTTTCTATCTTTATTTATACCTACGTGTACTTCCATCCTATTTTCTGCCTTCTCCTCCCCCCTTCCCCAAGTTAAGGGAGAAGTGAGTGGCTGGGTGAGCATCTGGCTGCAATCCAAGACCCACTCACCACAGGAGGGTAGGCAGATTTAATTCTTATATTTGCTGCCAGGCTAGTTATTAACGTTCACTTGCAGAGTATTTCAGTATCTTTGAACTTTTTCACCTCCAGCATTTTCTATTGCTTTTGTTTCTCTCCAGTCACAGCTAAAGGCAAAAAGGGCATCCAAAGCACTTTTTATTAATGTTCTTTCCGAAGTCTGTGTAAGAAAATTTATTATAAATTTTAAAATTAGCAACGTTCAGCATTACCTACTACAATATTGCTTATTAAACAAACTAAGGCCACACAGTACAGCTCTGTATTTCACTTAAGTTATAGCATGAACTGCAGCAAAATAACTGTTTCAGTTATTAACCGAATAAGCACACAGGCAAGACATTTGTCTCACTAAAGCACAGACAAGTATGTTTGAGTCAGCTACTTCTAGAGGTACCCAAAAAAATAAGCATAATAATAAAAACCAACAGCCTTTCACAATCACAAGTAGTTACTGAGCTCAGTACAACGCGGTCAGAACCTGAGAAGTGGCATCGAAAACACCATTGTGAGCCCTCCAAAAGAACAAAAGGGCTGCCAAGCAAAGGACTACCTGGCACCCACAGAAATAGCGGCTTGCATATGGAGACAACGATGTGGATAACGATTGAGGATGCCTCTCTCAATCACAATAACGCGTCGTTGTGAAACGATTAAGCCAAACAGGCCGATGAAAGTGAGAGCTGTGATGGTGTCCTTGGGGAGCTTCACTGGTGCCAGCCCTCCCCCGTTGGCTGGCCCAAAGCTGGATCCAGGACCGGCGATTTTCGGTTACCGACCTATAAATTTTCTTCTCGTACCTCTCCTAAAATCCGTTAGTAACAAAAGGCTTACAAGATTTTTTTCCCAGGTTACACAGCTTGAACATACATGTATTGTCACAGCTTGAGCATATATAACAATTGAAGTATCAGCTTTTATGAGTTATTCCTTCCATTGCTCTAATTACATCGTATTTTAGGGCCAGGTCTTACACTAAGGTTTGATCCACCTGCACCTAGGCTGCTCTCTGAGAAGTTCAGAAAGCAAGGGGGTCCAATCTTTGTCTCCCTGAGATACCCTCTCTAGGTCATGACAACGACAGAACTTAGAATTTGTTCACTATTTTTAAACACTGACACACTTTGAAGTTATGAGATATCTATATTTTTATTTCCATAAAACCATAATACTATGAAAGCATGTAGTTCTAACTTATAATCACTTCCCTGCCACCATCCCAGAATCCTCAGAAATAATCAATGTATACCTTGGAACATTCTTGAAGGATTAACACTTAAGCAATCTTACTTGTTTTATGTTCAAATCTGTGCAAAACATTCAACAGGGTACCTTCAGGCTTTGCTTAATAGACCATGCAATTCTATTACTGCATTTCCATTTCCAATACCACTCAGAGGAAAAATAGACCTTTAAAACATTTCTGTATATATCACCTTCCAGACATTTCTGACATTGGCAACATACAGGACAATGCAAAGTAACTGACAACATTAAAAATTATACAAAACTTTCCTTAACAGCTCAGACCACTGATCTAATATCCTTTGTCTCAAACTATTTCAATCCTTAGGCCTTAACAAATAAATAAATCATGCTGCTCAAAAGCACAATGATGTAAACAGACAAAAATGCCCAAGCAAGAAAACTTCAAGTACAATGTCATCCCATAGCAAAATTTTCACAATGCATCTGATATGACCACCTAGGAAAGTTATTTAGTGTACTTGAAAAATCCTGCCTTTCTCTATGCACTCACTGAAAAAAGTGTAAAATTTTACTGCTCCTGTCAGAGATGAGAAAAGCAGAAAAGAACAGGTTAGCAGACAAAAGCTACAGAAATGCTGAACCTCCCTTTTAAGAGGTATGGGCAAGAGAATGTTCTAGTAAGCAGAAGCAAATTTATTTAAAATATATTTTGTTATCGAGAAAAACAACAGTTTCCCTGAAGAGCTCTAAATAATCATCACCACTGAGACTGAAAGCAACCTTGTCTACTTCTTCTCCATTCTACATATTATGTTTGTGCTCTTAAAGGTAACTCTAAAAATCTTCTTTATCTCTATCTTCTTTTATCTCTAATAACTTCTAAAAAGCTTCTTTATCGGTGGTGAGATTCTCCTCTGGTTGATTCAGCAGGCAATCCATTACTTAAGAGTGCAAGAATTGGCAAGAAATACCAGGTCATCAAAGAATTCTCTGACCACAAGATTCCAATACCTTACTACCTAACCATAAACATAACTGGTGTGAAAACAAAAATTAAAAATTTATCAATATTCTAATGAAAAAATTATTGGATAGTAAATACAGAACAAAACTAAAGATGAATTTTACATTTGCTTACAACCATGATCCAACAGATTGCACATCTCACAGTTTAAAGCCAGACTAACAGCAGTTTATTACCTTAGTTTATTTCACTTTTAAAAAGGTGTGGGTTTTTTACAAGTCTTCTATTTAAAAGAAAACAAAGCCCACAAGTCATTATCCATGATATATATAAGGGAAAGCACATTCCTGCACTCAGATCTAACCTACTTTTATAAGGCTACATAAGGCTATTAATGAGAATATTGAAAAGCCCTAAAGATATTTGTGTTACAAAAATGTACTTATGCTTTAATAGCTTTATTAAGTAAAAAAAAAAAAGTGTTTGAAGGCATGCTCATGTCCATATTTTGAAAATTTGAAAATTCTTAAATATATTTAACTTTACAGTAGTGAGCAAACACCCATTTTTTAAACACTTTATTCATGTACTGCAAACACATCTGTCTTGTACTTCAATGTTATTGTTTTGTGACAGTAATACATAGTTTTTAATTTCTCATATCCTTGCCCCCCAATAGCCAGTTCTTAGAGAAAAAAGAAAAAATAGAAAGAATAAAAAAATCCAATCTTAAATGCCTTAATCTGCTCTCTATTCCATCAACTTCCTTTCAGGAGTTACCATTATCACTTCAGATCTTCCAGGTATACTGTTCACCTGACTTATCCTTAGGTTAGCGTCTACCAAAAATACCAGACTTAAGAGAAACTAAATGTAAAATAATTTTGATAGAAGCAGGTTAAAAAATTGCTGCACTCAGTTATGACAGTGAACTGAGGTCACGGTTCAACATACGCTAGCCACAGTTAAGAGTTGAAAACAGAAAGGTGGTTAGCTCTTATGACCACGTCAGCTACACCCAAACCTGGCTCATGCTTGCAATTGCGCGTTTGGAAGCAGAACAAGCCTCAACTACAAGCCAGATAGCCCTAATCAATGACACCAACTCCACAAAATGACAGAAAAACTCAGGACAGTCTGGCATTAGCCTTTGTGAAAGCCAGCATCAACTGCATGCCTACCTGTGATCTGCACTATTAGTAAGAATTTAGATGTACGTGGAACGTAACACCCACCTGTGTACATAATCTCCACCTCCAATCCCTGAATTCAAGCTGCTGGCTATAGGAGGACTACAAGAAGCTGCCTTTGAGCAGGGGCACCGCTTCCGAAGTGGAGCCTGGGCAAGGGCTGCAATCTGCCCTGCTTAGGCGCCCGCCCCACTCTCGCCGGGGAGCAGGAAGAACCGTACAGGAGCCCCCGAGCCCGCAGCAGCTGCGGGCACAGCCGGAGCGCAGCGGCTCAGGTAGCCCCTCCCCTCCCCGCCGCCGTCCCCGGCCCCGCCCCGTGAGGGGATGGAGGGGGCCGCGGCCGGCCTGGCGCTGGGAGGAGGAAGCGGGGAACCGCTCCCGGGCGGCGGCGACGGCGGGCGGGGTCACGAACTCTGACCTTTCACAGGGGCACGGCACACAAAACAAACCACCAAACCCCCGCGGCTCTGTAATACAGACCCGCCCCCCCCCCCCCCTCCCCTCCGCAGACCCCGTTAGCCCCCTCACCGCCGCCGCCCTCACGGGGGGAGGGAGGGCCGCCGCTGGGCACCGGCACACAACATTGGCCCGCCTGGGCCTGGATCGGGGGTCACCGCCAGGGCACGTTTGGCGCAAATTTCTGAGGTAAAAATCGTTTTTTAAAATTGAGGCGGCCCGGTTGGGTTCCTTTGGTCGGGGGCGCGAAGAGGGGGCATCGGGGCCCTGTTCCGGACACCCCCGCGAGCGGAAAAGGGGAGGGGGAACGCTCGATTTAAGGGGAGGGAGGATGTTAAGGCTCCGGTATTTTGCTGGTCAGTGAGAGCCAGCGGTGCTGCTGGCTGGCCTGCAGCTCCTAGGGAGAGAAAGAGAACATCATTGTGGGGCGCTGGGTCGGTCCGGTGCGGGAATCCCGCTGCGGAGCCGCCGGGCTGGCATGTTGGCCGCCTTAGGTCGGTGCCGGTCCGGTCTCCGTGAGAGCAGTCTGCTGTCCGGGGGGTCGCAGGGGCGATGGTCGCAGCGATGACGAGCTTGGGATACAGACACACGAGAGAGAAGATGGAGTCTGAGCGGGCGGAGGCGGCGGCTTGAACCCGACCCTTTTACCTTTGCCACCGGGAGGGCGGAGGGGAGGGGGCGGCGGGTACTTTGCATACGGGGCTGAGACCGCCGCCATCTTACCGTCCGCTTCCCTACCGCTATTCTCGGGCCTCTTGTGGCGTGACATAAGGATATACTAGCGCGGGGGAGGGGGGGGGGGGCCTAATGGCGGCGGCAGCAGCCCCGCCTGGGACTTGGCTGCCAGCCAGCGCCGCCATCTTGTGTTTTGTCGCGTTCCGCGGATGTTTTTCCTCCTACTTGGGAGGCGGGGACAGTGTCCGTACGGGCAGGTGCCTTCACCAATCGGGGGCTGCGCCTCCGATGAGGTCATTGGTAGGAGCGGGAGGGGTGGGCGGGCCGAGGGCGGTTCAGCGGAGCCAATGCGGGCGGGCGGCGGGAAGGAGCAGCGTCCGGAGCGGCTCAAGGGCTGGGGCGGCAGAGCTGGCCCCGGCCTGGCCCCTGCCCTTTTACTCTGTGTTCTGTCGGGTGTCGCAAGGGTTTCTGCCACACTTACAGTGTAACACGTTCCCGGTAGAGCCTGACCTGTAAGCCCCGTCTTCCTCAGCCTCATGCTGAGGAGACGCCTGCTAGCCTGCTGCTCGGTAGTAGCGAGTCAAGCAGGCCGTGTGATGAACTCTTCTTAAAGAAAAGGAACAAGTTCTAATAAGCTTGAATTTTGCCTTTTGCCATATCAGCATACTAGGGCCATAGCCATGGAATATCTCAAATAGGATGTATGACTTTCTTCTGAGATTTCACTGCAGCTCAGGGAGAGATTAATGGGTTTATGCCAAATTTTGGACAGGAGCATATCTACAAATATTGAGTTGGCTGCCAGTCTATTACACCAGAAAATATTTTTTCTGGTGCTCTAGATGCCTTCTTGCAGTTTTTAAGTTCCACCTTTTTTGTTGGGCCGATTTGGGGAATTTTTGAATGTTATTTCTTTCTCCTT